>NC_140933.1:51701767-51824267 GCF_014529385.1 Adiantum capillus-veneris
TTGGTATTACAAAATCATACATTCTGGCCAGACTAGGTTCATATATGTACGACCGACTTCAGCTTCACAAAATGCATACTCTGAAAGAAATCCCACCAGAACAGATCAGCTGGACTGATGTACAGTGAGAAGCCAGAATTATATGATCTGTGACTCCCCTGACGATTGTCGTTGTCACTGTTCAACAACCAAAATACTTTGTCAATGCAACCTTAAAATAGATTCGTTCCCATTGTTACACAAACACCACCACTTTAGGACTTATTAAACTAAAAAAAGTAAACGTCTTCCTATTTCCCAGAGCTATACTCTTAGGTCCAATCAAAACAGACATCAAAATTTGGAGCTCAATTAAACTCAAAAACTGTGAGGAATAACAACAATGTTTAAATAAATCAGTCAGTCTGACACTTGATTCTACTTACAAAACAGTACCTTCTTGAAGACGTAAGAAGAACCATCAATGTACTATAAACCAACATGATAGAAACCAATAGGGCTGTCCCAAAAGAAACTCGAATTAAGTAATCCGCAGCTCCCTGAAAGATCCAACACAGTCATGCAGTGCATTAGAACTTTTCAAAATAAGCCCTGAAAACCATCACTAAGTACAGCTTCTCCACCCTAGTAGACAATGCTGCACGTACATCCACCTTTCCAGAAACATGGCACATACAAAACTCAGCCAAAACCCAGCACCTAAATAGAAACACTTGGAATGCTTATCTCGAAAAAATAATATCCTGACAATAAGTAAGCTAATTTTTCAAGTTTCACGCAACACTTTGGTAGCTAGTTTTTCATTCTCCATGTAACATTTTGGCTTGGTGGAGCTTAATTTCTATCAAATCTTATTCCCACTGTGAATGCATAAAATCATACAGAAAGACTACAAGTCAGTTATGTGATTAGTTGACCCTAGATACCTTCTGGTACGAGTTTATACCATTGCCCTTTATATACCACACCTTCCAATGCTATAAAAAACAGTCAAAAAACTTCCCGAATGGCTACTACTCTTTCCTTTTCTTTTATTTCATGGCTGGTAGAAGTGTCAAATGTGGCAGCAGAAGATGCAATGAAGACAAGAACTGGTTTGCAATCTGGTGGACACCTCGACTCCGATCTAGAACACCTGCAATGCAACATACATGAACAGGCATCTGTGAAGAAGAGAGATCATTGAGGTAGAGAAAGAGGACATCTGAGAATATGAGAGAGAGAGAGAGAGAGAGAGAGAGAGAGAGAGAGAGAGAGAGAGAGAGAGAGAGATCCGGGAAAGGCTCTCCATGTTAATAACTGCTCATACAAATGACCAAGGGTGGTCCAGCATAGACCTGACATGCCCAATGGATAGCCCCGAGGTACACACAACTGCTGACTGCTACTAACATTGCAAGCTGCTCCTCACTAACATGGCCTCAAGATGGGCTGCCCTAGCCTCCTGAGAAAGAGAGGCTCTGGCAAGATCTCCTATCAAGAGAACTGATCTGGAGAAACAGAGACATGTCTCATGTAGAGAACATGGAACGCCTCCTCTCCGGTGCCTGCACCTCTGCTGTGGTGCTTTGCATCTAGGTGATCACATCCTCTCTGTGTAGATACTCCGAGGAGAAAAACGCAAGGAGGATGGCCCTGCTGCCCACCGACTTCCTACTTGCTGCTACTGTTGGGAGGGGAAAACACTAGGGCTGGAGAAAATGTTGGGGCTGATCTGTAGCAAAAGACGATAGCATGCTGCTGCCCTTGGGGCACCCTGGGCCAGTGCATCATTATGCTCCCCTAGATGTGCACCACCATGCCCCTGCTCTCTCATTATTACTCCCAAGAATGTGGATCGGGCAGCTGTCCACCAGCCACGACCTCACAAGGAGGGAGGGAAAGAGGACAATAGTGGCCCAATAGGGCCATGCAAAAACTATGGCAAGGCTGGGGAAAATATTCCCAACCTGCAGAAGCCTACTTGCTATGGAACAAAGCCATTGCCCTGAGCTAAGCATGACTAAACACATCTTGGCATGAGAAAACAACCTCACACAGGCTAGGCACAGCCACAAAACAGCCCACACTCCCTAACACCTATCCCTGGGAGAAACTGGGACCAACTGGATGAATCCAGAGAGATGCCTGAACTCTAACAAGAAGAGGTGTCAAAGGTGCAACACAAAACAGTGAATCAAGTGATGATCTCGTCTGCAACTACGAGCAAACCTCCTCTCAAGACCAGGCAGCCAATGGATCTCAAATCTATCGCAGCAAATGTCCCTTGAATCGACCTCCTATCGCGTATGGCCCACTAACGGGCATGAGGACACGATCTACAGCAGATCCTACAATGTAGCATATCAAAGCAGTGAGATAGCCTAGCGCTAGCAAGATATAGAGAGATCGTTGGAGAACTGCAGCAGAGAGAAAACGTTGGTGATGCAAAAATGCTAGAGAGAGGAAACACCACGCACACACAAGCGCTAGAGAGAGAGTGTGACCCAAAACGCTGGCAAGCTCTGCAAATCGCTGATATGCCAAGTACAACCATTGGGGGCCTACATATATAGGGACATAACAAAATGCCTTACCTCCCTGCAAAAACCGCACCGCTAGGAAAACTAGGACAAAAACCGAATAAAATGTGTAAAGTCACGTAAGTGACAAACTGCCCACATTTTTTAGGAAAAATGTCCATCACTAGAGACTCTAACCCCGAGAAACACTAGGAGCAAGGGTCCCACCTCATGCCAACCTGCCCGGTGGGCAACAGCGTGGAATGCACCGCCGAGAAAGTACCTCTACCTCAAGAATGGATGGGCACATCCATAAAATAGCCCTCCCTCCTAGATCTACTCCCCTTCTCGAGCTTAGTTGGGAGGAGTTCAAAGAGGATCTAAAGACTCATTTCATGCCTCCACAGTACCTGAAGCGATTGAAGGAGGATTTTCGGGCTTTGTCTCAACAAGGTAAACATGTGATGTCATATGCTAACCGTGTGTCCCAGTTAGGCGGACAATTAAGGAGATCGGACAAGGAAAGGTTGGAGGCATTTCTCTTGGGTTGGGACCACTCGATCAAGTTTTACATGGAGGCCGGTGATCCACACTACAAGAAGCAATACGCTTGGCTCAACTCCAAGAGATGAAGCACAAGGGTAAGCTCAAGACAACCTACGATAATGGTAACTCTCTCTCATGACTCCTCTGAAGACAAGGACAAAAATTCTAATGGGAATGGTAACAATAAAAAGAACTCTCCACATTCTCAATCTAATTCTCCATCTACATCTCAATCTAAGAGTGAAAAAGCTAAGGATAGAGTAAAGGAAAATTTGATAAACCTCAACTCACACATGATGAGAAAGTTGCTCCAGAATCGTAGGTGGTCAATTTATTTTTTTTTCCGAGAAAAAGATCCTTCTATTAGTTAATGAAAACTGCCCGTAGGGCTACAACCACCTCTGCAAGAGAGGGCTACAACAAACATGGTGGGGAGACTCTCCCAATGAAAGAACAACATATATACAATGAGGCTAAATCAAGAGATGGGAGGAGGGAAGAGCCACACAGGTGGTCGGTAGTGCCATCTGAGCACCCCCTAGACAATGGTGTAGAAAGGCCCAGGGCGCCAAAGTCGAAGGAAAGCCTCGCGGCGCTCTCGCATGCGGTCAGAGCTGCCCTGTAGTCCCTCAAGCTGTCCTCTGAGAGTATGGATCAGCTCTAGCCAAAAGTCACGAACAGTCTCTGCCGGTGGCACAAAGCGAGCCTCAAAAATGCGGGAAACAGTGGGCCCGCCACTGATGAGCTCCCAACACTCCTCTCTCTCACTGCACCACTCCTGTGGAGTAAGCTCTGTAGCAGGCTGGACTGTAGGTCGCCCCCCTTGAATCACTATCATCCTGCTGGTGGAAGATAGCTCAAACTGAAGTGCCAGGCCCGTGAGAGTGGACCAAGCCGCTGCCCCCCAAGTGTACTGTCTAGCCGTGGAGAGAGTAGGCATCAGCCGAAGAACTCGTAGCCACACCTGCTGGGCCGAGGGACAGTCCCAAAGACAATGGCGCTGACTCTCCACCAACTGGTCGCAGGCTGCACATGCCGCCGAGAGACCACTATGCACAAGCCAGCTCCCTACTGCTGAGCTCTGTGTGCAACCAGCCACCACTGAAACAATGTGACGCGCCTCGGCTGTCTGGAGTCCCACAGCCTCTGCCAAAAGGCTGCCAAGAACTCGACTGTGAGGCCCTCCTCCTGCCAATGACGTGCTGCAGCGGGGCGGGCCTCTCTCTGTGCTGCAAGTATATGACGTCCAAGCCGAACAGTGTACTGAAAGAAGGGGACTCCTGGGTGGTCTACAGAAGAGAAGGGGTCCCTCCATAGCCACTCACCAGGATCCCACTGTACTCGTGCCAATGGACAACACTCCCAAGCCCAAAGCCTCCAGTGTCCAGTCTCAAGAGATGCTGGGACAGGGTCTATGACGCAAGTCCTCCCACAGATGCCCACAACTCGGATCCGCTGGAAACAACACTCTGCTACCAGCGGGGCCTCTACTGCAACTCGTTGTAATCGTCCCCCACCCTGAAGCTCGAAGAACTGGGCTGGGACAGTCTCTGAGCAGGCCCTGACTGAAATAAGAACCTCCAGTCGTGTGAAGGCTCCCATCCACCGGGGTGCTACTAGCTCGAGAGGCGTGAGCCACTCAGCTGGAACTGACTCTGAGATGTCCTGACACATGCTCTGCACCCCTCTCATGCCCTGTAGCTGGAAACCCTGCACCTACTCTGACAAACCTGTGAACTCTAGCCAGTCACCTAGAGAGCGCGCTGGACCTATTGCCATGGGACCCCAGGAAACATGAGGCCGGCTACCAACCAAGTGGCCTCTCTGAGTGCTAACCATGGGGTTCCAGACGAGAGGCTGCCGTAGGCGCTCCTCCGTGCACGTCCGCTGTCTCTACTCCAAGCCACGCCGTAAGAGCTCCCAAGATCGAAGCAAACTCACAGCGAAGCGGTCCTCCAGTCTCCTGCTCAAACCAACTCGACGCATCTTTGTAAAGATCCATCTGGTCGAAGGTTGCCAAGGGCCTCCTGACTGAGGCACCCTGGCTCGCAGCCTCTGCAGCAAGAACTCCTTCCAGGGCTCCTCACCTAGAAGGCCTCTGACTATGAACTTCCCAAGAAGGGCTCTGCTCTGCTGTGCTGGATCAATGATCCCAAGCCCTCCCTGAGAACAAGGAAGCGTGATGACCGACCAAGCCACCTTGGCTCGGGCTATCTGAGTGTCACGTCCTGACCAAAGAAAGTTCCTGATCAGCCTCTCTACCTAGCTGATACAAGAACTCGAGAAGATCCAGCAGGACGTGATGTACCACATCGTCGCCAACAGCACCTGGTTGGCAACTACTAGTCTACCAGCCAGCGAAAGTCGTGCTGAGCTCCAATGTAACAGCTTTCTCCTGATGGACAAGAGAAGAGGATGGCAATCTGCTACTCGGGAGACAAGTCCAAACCAACCTAACAACCCAAGTATCGAACTGCAGTCCCTAACCTGACAACCCAAGTATCGAACTGCAGTCCCTGGGGGGATCCACCTGAAACCCTCTCCTGGCATCCAATCTGGCACAGGAGCACTACCAACCGAGCAAGCCACTGTCTTTCTCCAATTGATTAGTGCGCCAGATGCACAACAAAAGGTCTCCAAAGCCTGCTCACATCTGTGAAGATTGGCCTCCTGGCCATCTAAGTACAAGGCTGAGTCATCGGCAAACTCAGCGTACAGTAGCTCATCTCCCCGAATAGGGAGTGCTAAGCCCCGTAGACCAACCTGCTGTGACACCAAAAATCTGCTCATCGCCTCTGCATAGAACAGAAAGAGAAAGGGGGCAAGAGGACAACCCTGTTTGACCGAGCGTGTGAGCATGAAGCACTCACCTCTCCCTCTTGCCAAAAGCACCTGACTATGAGCCTGTCTGTACAAAGCTGACACCCCTTTGATCCAAGCATCTGAGAAGCCCATCCTGCATAGAGTGCCCTCTAGAAAGTCCCAGTCAACTCTGTCGTATGCCTTCTCAAAATCGAGAAGAAGAATCACAAGGTCCTCACCACGGAGCCGTGCCAGGGCAGAAGCCTCCCAAAAAGTAAAGATGTTGTCAAGGATACTGCGTTCCTTGACAAAACCTGTCTGAGTCCCATGTATAAGACTCTCTAAAAGTGGCTGAATCCTCAAACTCAGAGCCTTGGCAATAATTTTGTAGGCTGAGTTGAGGATGGTGATGGGGTGCCACTATCGAATCTCATCCAAGGAGCCACCCTCCTTGGGAATGAGGTAGATCAGGCCCTCACTCATGCTGTCAGGCATCAGTCCTGTGTGCAAAATGTACTGAAAAGCACTACAAAGATCTGGGCCAAGCAGGTCCCAGTACTCCAAGAAAAAGCTGGGAGTCAACCCATCCTCACCTAGACAGCTACCACGAGGGAGGGCCCTAAGAGCTGTGTGCAGCTCCTCAAGCTGAAGTGGCATCTCTAGCCTCTGGCGCATCTCCTCTGTCACAAGACATGGCATCTGTGCCCAAACCTGCTCCC
The DNA here is from genome assembly GCF_014529385.1 of Adiantum capillus-veneris. Lineage (NCBI taxonomy): Eukaryota > Viridiplantae > Streptophyta > Polypodiopsida > Polypodiales > Pteridaceae > Adiantum > Adiantum capillus-veneris. Next base: position 51,708,336 of record NC_140933.1, read on the forward strand.
TGCATGCATCCTGCCGCTCTGACTGAGGCTCAACCGGCAGTAACTCACGGTAAAAGTCAGTAGCAACTGCACGCATATCGTCGGGTTCACAAGCAACTGACCCATCGGGCCTCCTCAACTGAATGACCTTGGCTTGCGAGTGCCGAGGTCCCACTGTCTCAAAAAAAGCACCAGTCACTCTGTCACCCACCTGAGTCCACTGAGATGCCTGTTGGTGAATGGCAAACTCATGACGCCTCTCCTTTGTGCTAGCAAGCTCCTGTTGAGCCTGCTGTAACTGCTCCTCCACCCATGGACTGTCTGGATGCTGCTCCTGCATCCTCTGTAGTGAAGCAATGCCTCCTCTGAGACGTTGCTCCTCCTCTCTCGCTGCAGCCCGGCGAGCTAGAGACTCCTGAAGAAAAAAGTGGCTAAGCTGAGCTAGACCTGAGGCCACTCTGTCTGCAGGTGAAAACTGGTTGTCCATGCCCTCTGTCCAGAGAGCCTCTACCCTCTCTCTGAGTGCTGAGTCCAACAAGACCCTCTCTAGGATGCGAAGCATCGTGCTCCCACTCCTCTGTCTGTCTGCCACTGTGAGGATCACTGGTGCATAGTCCGAGAAGGATATACCTGCCAGGATGCCCACTGATCCCCCCAAGTCACTGAAGTGGTCACTAGTGTAGAAGCGATCTATCCGCGATAGATTCACTCCTCCCCACTCTGTGGTCCGACCTAGAGAAGGCAAGACTCTTTGGAGGCCTCACAAAGCCAGAGTGCTGCCATGTATCCGAGACCCTCAAAGTCATACACAACCTCTCCCAGGCTGCCAACTCGACTCCATGCACAGTAGCATGGCTGCCTCCAATCCTGTCAGAAGGGTCCTCCAACATGTTGAAGTCCCCTTCTACACACCAATGGTCAGCCTGTGGCAAAGACTCAACAATCTGTGACCAAAACTCTGCACGAGCACTCGCCACATTGGGCGCATAGATGTTCAGGAAGCCCACAAGGCCGCCCTGAACCTGCATAGTAATCCACTGAGCCCTGCCTGGCACAATAATCCCTCTGCCCACAATGGCCTGCTGCAATGAGTCCGCAATAGTCATACATACCCCACCCTGGATGCCTCCAGGTCCAAAAGCAACTGACCAAAAGGTATCATATTGTCCTCGCAAAATCTGACCACATCGACGAATGCGGCTCTCACACAGATGGTGCTCCTGAAGCATAAGGAGATCAATCTCTCCTCCCACAAGGCAACGCTGAAGCTCCTGACGCAATCGGCCCCGCTGTCACTGAAACTGGGGCCCACCTGGCACCTAGTCCCTACACGTTCCATGAGACGATCCTCATGGGGAGCGAGAGAGAACAGATGCTGCCGCAGCAGCAAGACGGGCTATCTTCGAGGCTGGCTTGGATGGGGAGTAATCCGCATCCAAGCGTCCTCTAGATAGACGTGACTGTAGTGAGTGCCTAGCCCAAGCCCAAGCCGAGCGAGCCGTGCGTAAAGCAACCTCCTTTGTCCAGGAGTCCTCAAGAATGTATACATAGCAAGGCAAACACTGTGTATCAGCAAAGAAGTACACCACAATGTGTCCACATCCTGCTGAGTCTGGGGGTGTCATCGCAAACTTGGCCAATGGCCACAACGTCTACAGCAAATCTGTAACTCCAAGTTCTCCCATGTGGTGAGAGAACTCTAGAACCTGTGTATGCAACCATCCTACCACTGAGTCGAGGGACCACTCTGTCTCGGCCCTACAACAGAGGGGGAAGGAGAAACCAACTGCTGAGTCCAAGGCCTCTGTCCCCCTAGCGGCGAGGAACAAAACATGGACCCTGAAGCAAGCTGCCTCATGGTCTACTGCGGAATCGCTCAGAAAACGAGTGAACCCGTAGTCGAAGAAGTCCCAGCGGCATCGGATGTCAATACTCGTCAGACCACGAGGGATAGCTGCAAGGGAAGATGTCTGAATCTGCAAAGGGGGCCGAAGAAGGGCTGACCCTCTCGCGCTAGGCAACTCGTGGCAAAGGCGCTGCCAAGAGATCTCCTAGCCGCCGGAGAGGCACCAGTCTCCTCAATCGACTGTGAAACTGGAGCAGGCGGGGGAGGAGAAGGAGCAGGGGGGGGCAGAGGAGAAGAGGGGCGGGATGGGGCGACAGAGGTAGAAGGGCCAGGTGGAGAGGCGACGGGAGTAGAAGGCGGGGGGGAGGATGAGGGAGAAGGGGGGAACTCTAGGGGGGAGCGGCTGTCGAGGGTGAAGCGGAGGTGGGGGCTGGCGCAGGGATCTCCTCCTGCTCAAGAGGACCAAAGCGGTTCCCCGTGGGAACCCACTGCTGCTGAGTAGGCACTTGAGGGCCACTCTGAGTGCGAGGCTGACGTTGTGGCCCCTGGCGTCGTCGGCCACGGGCCTGCTGCCACCCCTCCTCCGCTGGAGCCCCAGGCTCGGAGGGTGGCTCTGCATGAGTGCGTTGTGCCTCTGGCTGTGGCTGCAGGCCAGCCCTGGCAGGCTGGGGCTGTGGCTGTGGTGCACGTCTCGGCCTCCTCCGTCACAGGCCTTCGCGAGATGGCCCATCTGTCGGCAAATGAAGCACAGGTTCGGGAGGCCCGAGTACTCCACACTCTGTCTAAACCAACCCCCACTCACCCGAGGCAGAAGGATAAGCTTCGGGAGCGTGTGGGTATCTCTGACCAAAACTCGAACTGAGGGGATGCCTGCTGCCTTGGCAGCTACTGATGCTGCCGTACGAGGTGTCTCCAGGACAGACCCAATGGCGGAGCCGATCCTAGAAAGAAGTGGTAAGTACTCCCTCTGTAAACCCGGAAAGCAGACTGAGATGGGGATGTCTGCCTCCTCTACTAGAACATCCGAGGCCGGGTCAAAACCATGTCGCCACTGTCGAAAGTGGGCGCGTGATGCTCGAATGGCCAGTGGACTCATAGCTATGACCTTGGACGCCATCTCGGAGGTCTCGAACTCGATCTGATAGTAACCCCGTCCGAGAATCTGGACATCCAAGATCTTGCCCACCTCTGCGAGAAGGCGGGCTTGGAGAAGGTCTCGCAGCTCTCCTCTGCTAGGTCGGGTGCCGAGAATCTTGCAGATGACCGAAGTTGCCTGCAATCGCTCTACCTCTGCGGCAAGGCTCGCTTGCTCTGTCGGCGAGAGAGCAAGTCGAATGGTGGGCTCAGCGGGGTCGGGCGAGGGGGCTTCGGGCGAGTCCCTCTATGGCGAACCTGGAGCCTCCATCTGTGTCTACTGCTGTGGCGGAGAAAGAGAGGGTAAAGCAGTTTTTCTGCAAAGGGGCCCCAACAAGCACTGTCGAAGAACCAGCACTGCCAAAGCCAATCGACAGAAGAACCACGGCACGAGAGGAAAAAACAGTACAAAAAGAGCCACGGGTCGAGGGGGGGGGGGGGGGGGCGGGACAGGCGGCATAGCGAGGTGAGAGTGAGGGCAGCGAAAAAAAAGGGGGGGCAGCGGGCAGCGCAAGGCAGCGAGCAGTGGGGGCAGGTGGCTGGCGGGCAGGGGTAGGGGCAGGGGCAGGGGCAGCGCAGAGGGCAGCGAGGGCGGGCGGGCAGGGGGAGGGGCAGGGCAGCGCAATGGGCAGCGGGAGCGGGGGCTGAGGGTGGGCGCAAGAGGGGGGGCAGGCGACATGGAGGTAGCGCTAGGGGGTGCAGGTGCGAGGGGGGGAGCGGCAGCAGCAGCGAGCCCTCCCTTTACAAGCTCTTGTCTATATTATCTAACTAACAATTCCGTAGGTGGTCAATTAAGTAAAGAAGAACAGGCATTGTATTTTTTCGTTGTCACACAGTAGGTCACATAAAAAAGGATTGTCCTAAGAAAGGATCTAAAACTGAATCCGCAACTTCGTCAACTTCTAACTCTATCCCTCAACTAAATGTTATGAGTGTGGTACAGCAAGAAGCTACGCAAGAGGGGACATTCAAAGAGGATGAACTCATAAAATGCTATGGACATGTTAATGGTGTCATAAACTGGTGACGTGGCTAACCCCGGGATACACACATACCCTACTGATACAAAATCTACCCAGAAAATGCGCTGACAGCAGACACGTGGCAGCCCGGAAAATGCGGCGCAGAATACGCTGGCAGGCTGACGTGGCAAATTGTACGGAAATCCACTTTTTGCGTTGACTGCTGATGACATGGCAGTGTACGGATTCCCTGAAATTACGCTGGCAGATTTTTGGACAGCTTTATTTTGAGAAACTTTTGGGATAGTTGCTCTTAAAAGTGAAAAGCTTTTAAGTTTTACTGCTTTTGGGGCTCTGCTTTTGGGCATTCCTTGTATCTACAAATTAGTGGGCAGGGCCTCACTTCTCAGAGCATCTGGACACAGAGCCTGAGAGTGACCACCTACCCACTCTCTTGTACTTCGAACACAGATTAATACAAAAAGAAATATCCAAAGGGGTGCCATTCTTTGGGGCCAATATCCCTAGGCACGGAACTACGTTGGGCCGTGTCGACCTAATTGTGAATTGTGAACTGTTTTGAAGTGAATCTCCGCTGTGTTGCGGTAGAATCTTGACTTGGGGTGTCCAAGTTTGTTACAGTGGTATCAGAGCACAAAAAGATTCTTCTTCTACGCACACATCTTTTGGGAAAGAATCTTCATTCCCGACCCCGGACTTATTAGGCACTCCCACCCTTCATACATCGCACATCGGGCATGCTCCCGTCTTCATCGCTCTGTCTTACAACCTTACAGGGCATAAAGCCATAAAGAATCCCACATTACACATGGGTTCTCATGAAGAATCTGACAGAGATGACATATCTCAGTGGGAAGGCAAAGAAAAGTTGAAAATCTGGCGCGGGAACTGAAGAAAAGAATGAAGATTTGGGCAAAAAAAATTTCAAACGTTTGCTAGAAAGGAGTACAAACGTCAACTGCACGTTGGCATATGTGCGAACAGATTGATTAAGTACTCCAGAGACCCGAGATTGGCGAAACACCTGAAGAATTACCCGATTGATAAGATTTACTCGAGATGGCGTGTGGCCATTACTTCACCTCTCAGGTAGGGAGGAAAGCCGAAAAGACAAACGAGTGCAGAAAAGCGAAACCTGTACTCGTAGAAAGACATGGACGAGCACTCTTGAAAAGAAGCATTTCTACAAGCCAACCAATATGACTTCCTGGAAGACGAGCGAGAAAACAAAAGAATTTAAAGAAGGTGGACAATCGATTAAGTTTGAATCCTTTTATGGGTTCCGAGATGCTCAGAGGGCTTTGGCCTTCATTCAACAGTTTGACATAGCTTTCTCTGGAGGGCGTTACTCAGAGCACTCCAAGATTAGCAGAGCTGTATCTTTCTTCGAAGGAAATGCTCGAACATGGTGGTCCACTCTTCTTCTGAGGAAGGAAGCTCCATTCAATGGTTGAAATTCAAAAAGGCTCTTTATTTCTTCTTGGCTCACTCGGGAGTACGAATGAGATATACAAATCGCTTGGAATCATCTTCGGATGACCAAGGGAGATTCTTTGGACGCTTATTGCGAGAGATTTTGGAACTCTTTTCTACCAACCTCTTCATTTATGAAGGTCTCTTTTAAGGAACAGATTGAGCGGTTTTGCTGCGGACTCTCTACAGAGATCCGAGACTACTGCCTGAAACAAAAGTCGAATTCTATTCAAGAATTGATGGGTCATGCGAAACTGGGTTTTGCGATACATTCGGGAAATTTGACTTACCCCATTTATGAGATCTTGACTCAGAGAACCAACAGACCTCTCACAATGAAAGTAGAAAGAGAAAGAGTTCCCATGACAAAGAAAAGACAGATACACATCCCCAACTGACTCTTAGAGGAAGGGCTATCTATCTTAAAGAGGGGAAGTGTTTTGGGTGCAGGAAATTTGGACACATCTCCGCAAAGTGCCCCAAAAAGGCATAGCAAGAACAGACTAAAGATAGGCCAAAGAGTTCTAGAGCAACAGAGGAACGTGGCAAAAAAGGCAGATGAAAACAGAATTGGTACCACATTGCATGGGGCCCGAACCGAATCAGATGAACGAAAGTACAAAACTTTGCCGCACTTAGGGCAAAGTGAAAGATCAAGAAGCTCATTTTCTTTGTTGAAGGAGCCAAGGCCAACATCTTTTCACTTGAATTGGGAACTCGGTTTGGAATTACGCCCGACAAGCTGAGGCCACACGTGGAGGCAGTTCTAGGGGGCACCCGGATGGAATGTTGCCATTACACCGATCATTGACAAACTTCATTTGCAATGTCAGGGGTATTTAGGGCACGAGGACTTCTACGTAATGCCCTTAGGAAGGTTGTGACGTCCTCCTCAAAATCCCTTGGTACCACAAGAACGACACCGTGGTTGACTATTGGGCTGAGAAAGCAACTTTGGCAAATGAAGGGCAAAGAGATTGTACTTGATAAAATTCAGTTTCTTTACTCGATTTTCTGGAGAGAACTGAATGATGATTGAAGGTCCAATATGTTTTGACCTTGATAAAGAACGCAACGATTTTCTCCACACTCATGCTAATTGCTTTTCTGAGGGCCTGCCAGGCGAATTGCCACCATCTCATCCTGAGGATCACACTATTGATCTGATACCTGGAAGCACACTACCGAACCGTCACCTTACCATGTGAGCCGAGCCCAGAATGAAGAGAATATAAACCAAGTGAAAGACCTCTTGGAAAGGCTTATCCAGCTGAGTACTTCACCCTAGTGCTCTCCGGTGTTGTTGGTTTTAAAGAAAGACGGATCTTGGAGAATGTGCATTGATTATAGAACTCTCAATAAAATCACCATCAAGAACAAATTTCCGATTCCGAGGATTGATGATATTCTTGACAGATTACAAGGATCCTCTTATTTCAGAAGGATCGATTTGAAAAATGGATATCATCAGATCCAAATCGCGCCAGGAGATGTCTACAAGACAGCTTTTCGGACGAGCTTCGGTTTATCTGAATATTTAGTGATGCTGTTAGGTGCAGCGGAAAGATTGTTTGCGCTTTGCTCATGATGAGTGCTCCGAACTGTGCTCAAGTTTTCCTTTTAGTTCTTATGGAAGGGAGAGCCTTCCGTTCTTAATGGAAAGTGCTATGATCACAACAAAGTGAATGGACACTGTGCGTGCAAGTGTATGAGACTGAGAGATAGAGAGAGAAGAGAGATACGACACCAGAGACGTTGTAAAACCCTCCTCCGAAGGCCCCACTCTCCTCGGCGAGAGTGGTCTACTTATTGATTGCACAAAGTGGTACAATGACGATGCAATGGACTGATGCAACCGGGGACTATGTCGGTGACGACGACGGGGGTGACGACGACGACTTTCGGGCTGAAATCTGTGGTCTTCTATCTGCTGAATTTCGGGGCTGTTTCGGTGGCTGAAAATGACTGTTTTGGCTGCGTTTTCGAGGGCTGAAAATGGGGGTCTTCTACATGTGGCTAGGGCTGAATCTGCTATCGTCTTCAAAGCTGAAAATGCTGCTGCATCTGTTGCAACAAGGGCTGAAAACCAAAAACGCTGAGGGCTGTTGTAGCGTTAGTAAAACGCTGGCCTTCCTGGGGGTGCTGGCGATGAAGGGACTGACACGCCGGGGCTAGGGGTGATGCCAATCAAGCAAAATGCTAGGCTTGATGTCGGCTTGCGGTGGAGATCTGCTAAGGACAGAAAATGCTAGGCAAATGAGGGCGTGGGCGATGAGGGAAAACCAAAGCGCCAGGGTTCTCATGGGGTTCTTGCTAAAAAGGTGTCTGTTGAGCGGGAGCTTCTGTTGCCTCTTTTGCCATTTAGTGCTAACTTGGGTTTGCTTATATACAAACTTAGCAAAATTGCCCTACCTACTTTTGTTGGAAAGTCACTTAAAAATAATAAGTGAAAAATGTCAAAAATAGGGAAAATAGGCTAAATGCACTGGAAAATTCCCTTAACTGATTCTAATGGATTCTGATGAGAATTCTGATGATCATGCTGTGCGCAACCAGAAGATATGCATCTACACTCAGTGACTGGGCATGCACGGTCTACGAATAGACTCACAAAAGTGCCAGATCACTTCTAATCTAGACTGACTGGACTGACTGAACCCTGATCATGCTGTAGCTTGTCCACGGACACATAGGGTTGGATGTGTCACGTGACATCCCCTCCTTTTCAAAGTGAGGTACTGTACCGAACTGTATGGCATCGAGGGAGATTGCCAATAGCATCCGGAATCTTGGAAGGGACTCTTCGCCAGCCCACTCTGATGTGTGGGTCGTACGATACTTGAACTTCATAAAGGTCTGCAACGCTTGCTTCTTTGGGCCGCGCTGAAAGCGACACAAAGTCTTCTGAGTTTCCTTCCGTCGAGAGTCATGCTTCTTTCTTCTTCAAGAATCTCCATGGCTGAAAATTCTTGAAACCACTTCCAATACAAAACCATGATATGTAAAGTGTCTGGAAAAAATCTTGTCTTCCTAAAAGACTGTGCATGCAATGTAGATGAACAAAGAGACGGAGTGCTAACCCGTTCACCACACACACGCAAACAATGAGATCGAATCTCTCTTTTGATCTAAAGCAATCAACTGTGGCATAACACAATGGAAATGCCTACGCCTGGTGCTCATACTTTCATGTGCTCGTTCAGAAATTGTGTCATGCCAAGGAAGAGACATGGATTGTGACTTCCTTACATACATACCTTTCAGCTTTTCATGAAAAATCCGCATACATGCGTGCTCATCCATGAGAGAAACGTGCTCAACATACAATTTGTCATGCCTAGTAAAAGGGATCACATAAAGACGCTGACTAAAATACAGGAAACGATCACGAATGAAACACTCGAACAATGCGTGCGTATCAATGATGCGAACACATAATACTTCCTGTGAGGGTTCTTTGGACCTAGGCTCGAGAGCCAAGATCGATTCCTGGTTAGCTTCGCTAGAAAAAGCATCCACTAACACATCATCCTGGTGGACAATCACATCGTCTTCATGCAACTCATCATGCTTGTGAGAAATCATATCTTGATCATGCAAATCATCATGCTTGTCTGTATCATCCAAATCATCATGTTGATCATTGTCAATCAGATTATCATGCATATCATCATCATTCAACTCATCATGCTTCTCATAATCATGCAAATCCTGTGTGTCATGCCTGGGAGAAGAAGAGACTGAGAGTCTCCTTTTTCCGAATCTTTTCAATCTTGTCATGCATATTAGCAATGAGAGAGGGAGAATGAACAATGTCCCTTGGATTAGGGATTAGGACAGCCTAGGAAGTGTTCCGGTGCCCTTGTGAGCCTGTACGTAGGACCTGCATGCCCAAACACTTTCGAGTAGTTGCATACCCTTTGATTGCACATGAGCACAGCCAGTGTCTTCTAGGTGAAGGCACTGGGGAGTGTCCCATACATGTGAAGCACCTCTTATAAGTGAGTTTATTAACTCATTAATGATTTATTGGCATTGCCCATCCCAACTTTAATTCCATATATAAGTGACCTACGGGTCACTTCTCAAGCATAAGTCAGTACCCTCACTACCAACACCAAGTACCCGCAATACCTCAGCACCTCTTGCGTTTTTGCACCAAATCAACCAACAGCATCCTATCACCACCAGCGTTTTCAGTTTTCGGCCATAACCTCGCCATACCATTGCAGATCCAGCCATCAGTACCAGCCTTTTTAGTTTTCAGCTTTCAGATAAGCCAGCGTTTTTCAGTTTTCAGCCCATCCTCAACGTCGGCCATAGCAAATCAGCCCATAGCCTCATCGAGCTTGCAGACCCCATTCAGCATCCCTAGCATTTTTCATTTTAAGCCCTTAGCCTTGCAGATCCAAGAATCAATAGCAAGATCCCATCAGCTTTTAGGACAATTGTATCAGCATTTGTGCAATGTAAAGAAAATGCCTCTCTAGAGATAGAGAGGGGGGGCCTTTGGAGGGGGTTTGGGACCCCACTTGGTGTTAGTCCTCTCTCTCTCTCTCTCTCTCTCTCTCTCTCTCTCTCTCTCTCTCTCTCTCTCTCTCTCTCTCTACCACTCACAAAACCTTCATTCACGGAATCATTCTCACATCTATCTCTAGTCTTTGCCCCTCTCCCATGAAGTAAAAAGAAATCTCTCATGAAGTAAAAGTTTTGTTTTGTTTTGGAGTCGGGTTGGGCACTCCCGGCTACTCCCCTCATACGCCAAAGAAGTGCACAAGCAGAACGACCAGGACTATGCACCCAGGCTCCTAGGGCAGACGCTTTTGTCACTAGTTTCCTCTGGACTACGAGAGGCCAGAATTATCTACACTCTTAGAGTCGTGCCCTTGAGAGGCCCATTTCGCTGACTAGTTATGGGCGTGACAGCGACCAAGTACCTCGGTGTTGTGGGACTTGCTTCGGTCTTCCCTATGGAGTTGCCTCCTCCAGGTAACTAATCGCTCACCTCACTAAACTGCCCTTGTAACCTGACGGTTTTCCCCTAGGAAATGCCATACCCGCTTGGAAGGGCGTCGACTCACAGGTGGCATCCGCTGAGGTTGGTGGTGTCTCCCATTGCACCTCCCAACCCCTTTTAGGTGAGGTTGACCCCCCCAGGGGGGCAAGGCACTTGGGCGCTCTTGTAGCTCATTTGGCTTCGCTTGGGGAGAATGACGTCATTTCCCTCGAGAGGGATCGAATTCAAAAATAAAGCATAGGAAGGGAGGCATCACCCCCCCATCCGCCTATGCAAAGCACCCAAGTACCGGAGTACAACCTCACCGAGGAACTTCGCCCCCTGCGGTTCCATCCCTCGAGTGCGGATCACGACGTACCCAGAAGGGCAATCGCTTCTTGCGAGCCTCCCCACCAAGGAGGATAACGGTCCTTTCTTCAAGGTCCAACGGTGGGTCGATAGCGTTGAAGGTGGAGTTGAATCGGTTTAGCCAACGCCTCCTAGAATCATCAATCGCCGAACAAGACACCAACAAATGCGAAAGCCAACGACCCTCTAACTGGGAGCACAGCGAGCAAATACTGTGTCCGCGCCTCCAACTATCAGCCAGTTTGAGTCCGCCTACTCTCACGAGAGCCAGCACTCTCTTCTTTCCTATTCACGATAGTGCTCCTATTGAGCTGCAGCAGGTATCCACGTGTTTGTTCAAAGCCGGCCGTCTAATAGGGCTCCAACGCCAAGCAAGAATGCCTCTCGTCCCACTTGTCCCATGCATGGTAGCGAACTGAGCTATAGTCATGAAGTAAAAGGAACCTTGAGTACGCACTGAGCACTCATCTTGAGCATTAAACATCAATCACTTCCACTGCAAATTACATCAAAAGACCAAGAAAAAACCACTACAAGCAATTTTGTGCGGCTTGGATCATTTCATGTCTCTTGATATACAGGTTCAATGTCCTACCATGTTCGCAAATTCCATAAGATTAGCTCACCTCCAAGAGATGAAGCATAATCACAGCAAGCTCAAGACTGCTAGCAAGGAGTCTTTCTCACAACTTCCTATGGTAAAGGTTCGCTCTTTCCTCTCCGAATGACTCTATTGGAGGTGGGAAAGCTATGGTCTACTAAAGCCCAAGGCAAGCATAATGTGGCAATGTGCTTCCTCTCTGTGTGCTTGGTATCTAGCTTAATGTCTACCCCTCCCTCTCAATTGAATTGCAAGGTACATACTCAATCCCTCAAGAGAGCGGATCAGAGCCCTCTCGAAAGACACAATGATATCTGGCTTCAGCTCACAATCTGCATATGAACAGCTCCTCACACTCATCTTTAACTGGCATGATCTGTGGAACTTGCTCTCTCATGGTATGCCTGTCGCGCTCCTCATCTCAGTCTCATGGTCCTCTTCATAGCATGTGACACACATTCACATATTACGGTCACGTAAGATATCTTGCTTTGTAATCTGGTGAGATTTCTACATGATAAATCATCATTGGGCAGCGGCTAGGATGGGTAACCATCCCACTCTAATGAAATCCTTCTCCCATCAAATACAGGTCAAAGTCGATCTCTTTCGTCTAAGTGTTGTTTAAAAATAGCAATTGTTAGAACTCTGTTGCAAAAATGATGCTTTACCATCTACATTGTGTTCAGCCACAAAAGAAGCTGGTTAGAAGCACTAGTTTGCATAGAGGGGCATCAATCAGAGCTTGTAAAGAGAGTGCACAAAAATAGGAAGACACCAGAAAATTTGGAATAGTGGCCGTATTGCTTATCGCTTAGAGTTTAGTTATCTCATACAACTAGGAAAACTGCATGGATAAAATCTAGGTGATACAAGAGAACACCACTCTGTTCAATGCAGGAATTTTTGTTGTTTACCCCATAATAAAAAATGGCTATAAAGCCTTTGCACCCAAAAACTGAACCAAGATTGTCCAATGTTGCAAAAATTCTTGCCAAATGGATGTGTACAAGGCACTGGTCAAAATAATTTATGCCACACAACCCACAAACCTTCTCTAAGAGTGATATTTAATCAGTGTGACTTATTATTTTTGTCTTGTTTGAAAATACTAGGACAAACACTGGTGAATTACACATAAGCAGAAAGAGCACAAAGTGTGCACTTACAACAACACGTTACCTTGAGCTTGCCCAAAACAGGCTCCAGCTTCACCTTGATGGACTTTGTAGCGAGGACAGATCTATAATCTTTTGGAAACACGTAGAGTACGTCACCATCATTAGAGACCTGCAATTACAATATCCATGTCACTAACAAAGTAGTCCCAAGGAGTAGTCCAAAATAAACTAAAATAGATACCAATTCCTCCAAACGTTCGTAATTACAAAATACACTTAAATAGCTACCAATTCCTCCAAAAATGCTTGTAATTACCAAACTATGATCCAATCTTTGAATGATAACTATTCAAAGACCCAAGAAAAATCATAAACATGTTCATCAAAATTATAGTTTTCATGACTATATTAACTCTTAACTGTCCAGCTTGATTTCTTTCAATTAAAAAATGTCATTTACCTAGCCTTTTGAGTACCTAAAACAAAGAATCGTGGAGAAAAGCACTGAGCATCCAAGACAACAGCCACAAACTTTGGCATGCAGCGTCTTAAAGATGGCACATGTAATCAGCTGTTGATGTGGCAAGATAGATGAAGTGACAGCACGAAGATGGCATGGCACAGATGCTGATGTGGGCAGTCCAGATGACCTGGTGCAGAGTGCTGATGTGGCCAGCTTTTTGTCACACGCAGGTGCTTCTAACAGGATGCCATGCGCCAGCTTGTATAGGACACAGAAGCCTTTAGCCAGCTATTAGTTCCTTTCCAGTTTGGTGGTATAAAGTTGCTGTCTTAACCACATGCAGCTGGTTTCGATTGTATCAAAGCACAACTCTTCTTTTGTTCTCACAAGAGGAGCAGTAATTCCATTACAGTATGATGGATCCTTTGACTTCAACAAACTTGACAACAGCGGTGCAAATGGAACTGTCATATGTGTCCGTGGACAATTCATGACCAGGGTTTAGTTCAGTCAAGTCAGTCTAGAATAGGAAGTGTTCTGGCACTTTTGTGAGTCTGTTCATAGACTGTGCATACCCAGGCACTTAGAGTAGATGCATATCCTCTGGTTGCACACAGCATGATCATCAACATTCACTTCCGCTGCACCTTACATTGGTATCGCAGCTTTGGCAATGTTCTGTATCACTCAAGGAAAGAACCACAGAAAAAAAAATTTGCTTGTTGAGGTCGCACGTAACCCAAGTCCTCTTGGGCGTGTCGATTCCTAATCGTGTTTTTGAAGACTGACAGGAAACCCAAGAAAGAAGGGCTTGTCCAGCCTCCCCTTGTGCCTCTTTTCACTCATTGAGAGCGGACCGTGCACTTAGCGGCCGGCCAATCGACGTGAGGTGGGAAAAAGAAACCTTGGTGTGAGCGCAAGGCCACCAAAGGGGTGCGCCCACGGAAAAGAGAAGAACTCGGGTGAAGAGAAGATCCTTCTCTAACACAGATTGCAAGCGAAAGAGAACCTCAAGAACCTCAAGAACTCAAAAACCTCAAGAACCCAAGAACCCAAGACCCACAAGAACCCAAGTTCCTCGTGAACTTAAGAACCCAAGACTTCAGTGTATGGTCATTACCCGAAGCGGAATGGACCCAAGTTCCTCGTGAACTTAAGAACCTCAAGAACCCAAGAACCCAAGACCCACAAGAACCCAAGTTCCTCGTGAACTTAAGAACCCAAGACTTCAGTGTATGGTCATTACCCGAAGCGGAATGGATACTTCGCATGGAGGTGATGAACATGGCAGTGGCGAAGAAGAACTTTCCCCACCAGGAGGTTTTTCTGACCCTCCCCCTTCCCCATCTACGCCAAGGATTGCACCAAATCCTATGGAGGCTTTGTCAAGTCGATGATGGACATGATGGCAAAACAAGAAGCGACTCGTATTGCCGTGGAGCGTGAACACCAAGAAAGACAAGATCGCGAGCGTGAACAAGCGCTCTTGGCGGACGAGGAACGGAAAGAAAGAAAAGCAGCAAGAAGGCCGACTTAGAACAAGCTTGCTTGGCAGTCGAAGCAAGACAAGACAACTTGGAGCAAGCTCGCTTGGCGGCCGAAGAAAGAAAGGCTACTATGGAGCGTGAGCTTGTGCAAGCGCGCTTGGCGGCCGACGCAAGAAAGGAAGCGGCTGAAGAACGAAAGGCTACTATCGAGCGTGAGCGTGAGCAAGCGCGCAAAGCGGCCGAAGCAAGACGAGCGGCTTTGGAGGCCGAGCGTGAGGTACAGAGAGACCAACGCATGCAAGAGTTGGTCTGACAGGTTCTCACATCGAAATCCGAGCCAACCAAAGATGTTGGTGGTTCATCAAGTGGCACAAGCCGAGATTCGGACTCCAACAAGCCTGTCGCCGAGAAGTTGCCGTCAGTAAGTATGATAGTAAGATCGATGCTACTGTTATTCATTCTTGGTTGCATCAATTTAATGCTTATTTTGCGACAACTAAGAAGACATGCAATAGCAAGGTTTTGACGGCAGCCATGTACCTTGCCAGTGATGCCATTAATTGGTACCACGCATGGCAAGAGGCACAGTTGGCCGCGCACCTAGAGGAAGCCAACGAAGACGCACCCCTTTCCTTCAATTGGGCCGACTTCCAAGACAAGCTCAAAACGCGGTTTATGCCACCCCAGTACCTTGCACGATTAAAGGACGATTGGCACGCTTCAAGCAAAATGGTATTCCAGTTATGTTTTTCTCTAATAGTGTTTTGCAGCTCGGCACTCTATTACGCAAATCGGATGCGGAGCGCAAAGAGGCATTCCTTTATGGATTGGACGAGTATATCAAGTTTGATGTGGAGGTACTTGATCCAATCAATCTCAACAAGGCGATAGCGATTGCTCTCGCACAAGAGATGAAACACAACAAGGGAAAGCCTAAGGAAAACAAGACTTCGACAAGTACCTCTCAGACTTCTCACACTCCTCAGAACAGTAAGAACGGCAAGACTGGTAAGAACGGTAACTCTTCTAACCAATCTTCCAATAGTCTCTTAGAAAAGAACTCTCCCAGTGAACCTAAGGGTAAAGCTAACTCAATTGCTAAACCTAAGCTCACCCCATATGAAAAGGTAGAACGAGGAATTTTAGGTGGATACATCACATCGGAAGAGCAAAGCACTTATTCTAAGAAAGGTCGTTGTTCTCATTGTCACATCAAGGGTCACGTAAAAAGAACATGTCCTAAGCTTGAATCGAACGAATCTAAAGAACCCACAGAACCCACTTCCTCTGTCAATGCAATAAATGAGAACACGAGTGTGACCCAAGTCTCTCATGATCCTCCCATTGATGAGTCTCTCATTAAGTGTTATGGTCATGTGAATGGTCAACGTTTTGTCATATTGTTTGACCCAGGCAGTATGCATGATTTGATTAGTGACTCTCTTGTCAAAAGAGCCCGCTTGGAGGTTCGCAAGACATCTGCTTTCGACGTATCTGGCTTCTCTCCCGGTATGGCTCTCTCTCATCACGCAAGAGTGCCTTGATGTTTTGTTCACTATTCAACAAGTGTCCTTCCATAGGAAATTTGTAGTCTCTCCTCTTTCAGGATGTGATATGCTTTTGGGCATTCGATGGTTTCGCGAACATAACCGTCTCATTGATTGGGCGGAAAATACGTTCATTTTCATTGCCAAAAGTGACTCTCCCCTCGTCATTCGTGGAGAGCAAGCTATTCATTCTTCATCTCTCATTTCTAATGTGCAAGCGAAGATTGAAAGGATTCAGGAGAAGGAGACTCTTTCAGTCTCATCTTCTCCACAGCATGACACACATGATTTGCATGATAATGACAAGCATGATGATAAGCATAATGATGAGCATGATAATTTGCATGATCAAGATGTGATTTCTCACAAGCATGATGATTTGCAGGAAGATGATGTGATTGTTCACCAGGATGATGGTTTAGTTGATGCTTTTTCTAGCGAAGCTAACCTCATTGCAGAGACGATCAATCACGAAGCACCGATCTTGGCTTTCAAGTCGAGGTCCAAAGAACCCCACAAGAAGAACCGATCTTGGCTCTTGAGCCTAGGTCCAAAGAACCCCCTCAGGAAGAACCGATCTTGGCTCTCGAGTCAAGGTCCAAAGGACCCCCACAGGAAGTATTTTGTGTACGAATGATTAGTCAGCATGCACTGTTCGAGTGTTTCATTCGTGATGCTTTCCTATACTTTAGTCACCGTCCTTCTGTGATCCCTTTTCATAAGCATGATATATTGTATGATGAGCACGATTCCCTCATGAATGAGCATGGATGTATGCAGATGATTCATGAAAAGATGAAATGTTTGCACCCAAGGAATTCACAGTCCATGTCTCTTCCTTGGCATAACACAGTATCAGAAAGAGCACAAGAAGAATTGAGCATCAAGCATCGGCATTTCCATTGTGATTTGCCACAGTTGATTAATTTAGATCAGAAAGTCAAGATTCGACCCCATTGTTTGCGTGTGTTTGATGAACGGTTTGGCACTCCGTCTCTATATTCATCTCCATTGCATACAGAGTTTTTTCGAAGGAATAGTGTTTTTCCAATCACTTTACATGGAATGGATATGTTCATGTTTTTGTGTTGGAAGTGGTTTCCAGGAATTTTCATCCTCGGAGATTCTTGAAGAAGGTAGAGGCATGACTATAGACGAAGTTGAAGCATGGAAGGAGCCACAAATGACTTTGTGTCACTTTCGGTGCGGCCCAAAGAAGCAAGCATTGCAGACCTTTATGAAGTTCAAGTATCGCATGACCCACACATCAGAGTGGGCCGGCGAATAGTCCTTTCTAGGATTCCAGACATTGTTGGCGATCTCCCTCGACGCCATACAGTTCGGTACCAGTACCTCACTTTGAAAAGGAGGGGATGTCACGTGACACATCTAACCCTGTGTGTTCGTGGACAAGCTACTTCATGACTAGGGTTCAGTTCAATCAAGTCAGTCTAGAATAGGAAGTGTTCTGGCACTTTTGTGAGTCTGTTCGCAGACCATGCATGCCCAGGCACTTAGAGTAGATGCATATCCTCTCGTTGCACACAGCATGATCATCAACATTCACTTCTGCAGCACCTTACAGTTAGGCTTAAGGTGGATTAGAAAGAGTAGCATTCATGGATGATCTTTCCATCTCCTCTAAGCATAGTCTGCATGTCCTCTCCTCTCGTGGGATGTGTGCAGACCTGCGTGTCTCTAGCTCAAGCATGTGTGATGGGACTCTCAGCTAGCCAATAGCCACTCGTGAGCTATGTGGCATGTAAATGTCCATGTACTGTGGCCATTGAATGAACTCGTCTGCTAGTATGGTCATAAATTGTTCTCTATAGTATAGCATCTTCGTGGGAAGAGGTTGTCTAGGTATGACCCAAGTCTCTCTAATGTAGAGCTGCCACAAGTCGTATCTGAGTATTCTGTTCCACTCACTACGTGTGAGCCAAAAGAATGGGGAATCTCGATCATACTGAAAGGGGGGTAGTCTCTCCATGTCTATCCCATGTAGCTCAAACCTCTGTGTCACTTGTGAGTACCATGTGCTTATCTCCCGAGTCCCCAATCTTTAAGAGCTGTCTGGAGGCCTCAAAAGCCCTACGTGTGAGCCTTTATGTAGGTAACTCTCACATCCTGTGAACGAAGCATATAGTCTGGAACAAAGCCTCTACTACCATAGATGGGGTCGCCATCTCTGCTCGAACAATATCATGTGGTATGGTACGTTTGTTACGAATCATCTGAGATAGCATACAAACCTGGGACCCCTTTCGGTATTTCTTTATATTACTTGAACTCAGTACAATGTCGGTACTCGCGCTTTGCACCTTCACACTGAAGCATGCCAGAGATTGAGCCCTTTGCACATATTTAAAGGCCCTTGGCCTCAAAAGCAGTCACATGAAAAGCAATAAACTCAAAAGCATCTAGTCCAAAAGCGATGCACCTAAAAAGCTGCCAGCACAGTAAGCGCAAATTGCAAAATTCTGTATTGTTTGCCATGTCAGCAATCTTGCGTAGATTGCGGGAATCCATACTGCTTTGCCACTTCATCGACCGGTTACGCTATCTTTTGTGTGTGTGAGGATCCATCTCTATTTTAATGCCTTTATGTCACTTGGGCCCCAGCGGATGGGGTCCTATAAGTTGGTAGGACTTCTTCTTCTTCGGCGGCTGCTTCTTAGGGTTTAGGCCCCTCGACCGGGATATGTAGGTTGGCTCCCTTTTTCAGTGGCTTGACACGTCAACCGTTTGTGACATCCCTCCATCTTAAAAGAACCTAATCGTCCGCGATTACAGCATATCTGCAAAACAACTCAAGTTAGCTCTAAAATTTCGGAGGGTCATTCCGAGGGACGGTCCGAGGGACAATCAGTTTTCTCATTCCAAATCGGAGCTCTTGATTTCTTGGGTCGTTGGCTTCCCAAAAGAATCTCATCCAATAAGGAGTCTCATTCCAAATCGAGACTCTTGATATACTAGGTCGTTGGCTTCCCTAAAGTATCTCATCCAATACATTTTTTTGTTTTGTTTTAAGAGTCGGGTTTGGGCACTCTCGGCCGTTCCCCTCATACACTAAAAAAGTGCACAAGAACGACCACCCACGCTCCTAGGGCAGACGCTTTTGTCACTAGTTTCCTCTGGACTACGTGAGGCTTTGCTGCCCCAAGAGGCCAGGATTATCTACACTCTTAGGGCAGTGCCCTTGAGAGACCCATCTCGCTGACTAGTAATGGACGTGACAGCGACCAAGTACCTCTGTTCAAAGGCCCAAGTACTGCGAGACTTGCTTCGGTCTTCCCTTCGGAGTTTCCTCCTCCAAGTAACTTATTGCTCACCACGCTAAATTGCCCTTGTAACCCGGCGGTTTTCCCCTAGGAAATGCCATACTCGCTTGGAAGGGTGTCGGCTCACAGGTGGTGTCCGCTGACGTTGGTGGTGTCTCCCTTTGTACCTCCCAACCCCTTTTTGGTAAGGTTGACCCTCCGCGGGGGCAAGGCACTTGAGTTGCTCTTGTAGCTAATTTGGCTTCGCTTGGGGAGAATGTCGTCCTTTCTCTTGGAAGGGATCAGATTGTAAAATAGAAGCATAGGAAGGTTGGCATTTAAGCATTATCCTTCCATCCGCCTATGCAAAGCACCCAAGTATCGGGGTACAACCTCACCGAGGAACTTCGCCACAGGGACGTGCCCTACAGTTCCGTTCCTCGAGTGCGGATCACGGCGTACCCAGCAGGGTAGCTGCTTCCCGCAAGCCTCCCCACCAAGGAGGATAACGGTCCTTTCTTCAAAGTCCAACGGCGGGTCTATATCGATGAAGGTGGAGTTGAACCGGTTTAGCCACAGCCCCCTAGAATCATCAATCGCCAAGCAAGACACCAGCAAATGCGAAAGCGAATGACCCTCCAACTCGAAGCAAAGCAAGCAAATACTGTGTCCGCGCCTCCAACTATCAGCCAGTTTGAATCCGCCTACTCTCGCGATAAGGAATATTCAATGGGTGGCACATTACAAAGAACACAAATGCTCACATATGCATGTTACAAGACATAGAAACATAAAGTCACTGATGAACATTCCCTCGCAAAAAACCATCTTGGCTCGGGCCATGAGCTGTTCAACGACTCCCTCATCACTCCTCCCGCAAATAACCTAAAAAGGTCCGGGCCATGAGATATAGAGGCCTTTTACAACCAAACGCCCCCCTGACCACAGCCTGCGTCGTTTAGAGGTGCTGAGAGTAACCACTTCTCAGACTTCTTAATACTCCCCCCGCAAATAACCACAAGGATCGGGGCCATGAGTATGAGCAAGCATTCTCAAACTTCATTTCTCAGTACT
Source organism: Adiantum capillus-veneris (assembly GCF_014529385.1). Classification (NCBI taxonomy): domain Eukaryota; kingdom Viridiplantae; phylum Streptophyta; class Polypodiopsida; order Polypodiales; family Pteridaceae; genus Adiantum; species Adiantum capillus-veneris. The sequence goes on from NC_140933.1 coordinate 51,728,669, forward strand.
CCACCCGGGAGTAAAATCACCCATCATTGAGACCAGTATTAAAACCAGAGTCACACAATTCAAATCGGCACTAAGACAAGTTTAAAACAGATACCATCCATTTCAAACAAATTTCAAACAAATTTTCAAACGATACTTTCTCAAACAAGTTCAAAAGTATCTAACTATAAAACAACTAAAGAGTTCATTCAGGGTTTTGTTCAAACAAACAAACTTTGAGGACGACTGGCTTGCCCTTCTACATCAGGTGATGGTTCACTTTTGAACCTGGAGAGTCACAATAAAGTTGAAGATCGTGGCTCTCAAGTGAAACTACTCGACCCACTTAGATGGGGGTATAAAGGCAAGGCCCAAAGCTCATTTGGAAGGCAGATCGCAGAAGAGAGAAAGTAGTCTTCTAGCGTTTCTCATTAGCTGGCATTTGCAGATTGTTGCAGCAGCCAGCGATTCAGCTTCAGCAAGCGTTGGAATTCAGCCATCGCCAGCAAATTGCAATTCAGCAAGACACAAGGCCAGCCAGCGTTTGGGAATTTCAGCCCGACTTGCCGGCTTAGCAGAATTAAGCCCCAAGCGATCGTCCTTTGTTGCAGTTTCCCTGCCTCGACGGAACCATCGCGAAGAAGAACCCGGTAAGCCCTAGCGTTTTGCATTTCTTTGTAGTTCTACTAGCGTTTTCAGTTTTCCGCCATTAGCCTCTACGACCCGCAACAATCCCGTAGCAGATCCTCGCCGCGAGAGCTTGCCAAGGCGTGGTTTGCGACAGAACAGATTTCAGCCATCACGAGAGCCCATTCAATTTCAGATTTAGCCTCAGTTCAACCCAGCGTTTTTGCATGCATTTACCGCCCTTGGCGTCGACCGCAGATCAGCCCCGTTCGGGTACGACAGTTGCAGATTCGCAGCATTCAGTTTTCAGCCTTAGCATCGTCATCGTCGTCCTCACCGTCGACATAGACATAGCATCATTTAGTACTCACAGCATCAGTACCTTGTATCAGATTTGTGCAATCAATAGCATAGACTTCTCTCGCCATCGAGAGAGGGGCCCTTGGAGGAGGGTTTGACAACTTTTTCTGGTGTCGTATTCTTCTCTATGTCTCTCAATCTCAATACCTTCATTCACAATGTTTCCCCACTTTGTTTGTGATCATTGCACTCTCTCACCAAAGAAACGGAAGGCTCTCCCTTCCATAAGTAAAAGGAAGCACCAAATCCGATGGAGGCTTTGGTCAAGTCAATGATGGACATGATGCTACAAGAGGCACAATGCGCTACCTTGGAGCGCGAGCGCGACGAACGAAGGTTAGCCTTTGAGCATGAGCGTGAGCAAGCGCGCTTGGCGGCCGAAGAAAGACAAGCGGCCTTGGAGTTAGAGCGTGAGGCACAGAGAGACTAACGCATGCAAGAGTTGGTCCTACAGGTACTTACCTCAAAACCCGAGGCGGTCAAACATGTTGGTAGTTCTTCAGTAGCACAAGCAGAGATTCGGACTCCAACAACCCCGTCACTGAGAAGTTAACGTTCAATAAGTATGACGGTAAGATGAATGCTACTATTATTCATTCTTGGTTGCATCAATTTAATGCTTACTTTGCGACAACTAAGAAGACAGGAAATAGCAAGGTTTTGACGGCAGCTATGTACCTTGCCGGTGATGCCATCAATTGGTACCACAAATGGCAAGAGGCACAGTTGACCGCACACCTAGAGGAAGCCGACGAAGGCACGCCCCTTTCCTTCAATTGGGCAGACTTCCAAGACAAGCTCAAGGCACGGTTTATGCAACCACAATACCTAGCACGTTTGAAAGACGATTGGCGCAGTCTCAAGCAAAACGGTATGCCAGTTATGTCTCTCTAATCGTGTTTTGCAGCTCGGCACCCAATTACGCAAATCGGATGATGAGCGCAAGGAGGCCTTTCTTTATGGATTGGACGAGTATATCAATCCCATCGATCTCAACAAGGCGGTAGCGATTGCTCTCGCACAAGAGATGAAGCACAATAAGGGAAAGCCTAAGGAAAACAAGTCTTCTCAAAGTACCTCTCAGACATCTCAGAACGGTAAGAACGGTAAGAATGGTAACTCTTCTAACCAATCTTCCTCTACTCCTTCAGAGAAGAACTCACAAAATGAATCTAAGGGTAAAGCTAAAACACCTGCTAAACCTAAAAGAGCCGCAAAAGGAATTATAGGAGGATACATAACGGCAGAAGAACAAGTCATTTATGCTAAGGAAGGCCGTTGTTATCAATGTCACGTCAAGGGTCACATTAAAGCGGCTTGTCCTAAGATAGCCCCACCTAAAGAACCCAAAGAACCCACAGCTACCACAAGCACTTTAATGAATCAATCTGAGTCTTCACATGTTTCTGACACACATATTGATGAGTCTCTCATGAAGTGTTATGGTCATGTGAAGGGTCAACGTTTTGTCATATTGTTTGATCCAGGTAGTATGCACGATGTGATTAGTGCCTCTCTTGTAGAGAGAGCCCGCCTAGAGGTTAGTCAGACATCTCCTCTCAAGGTGTCTGGCTTCGCTCCCGGTATGGACTCTCTCTTCACGCATGTCACGTGCACCACCTATCGATGCACGATGACATGCTCAAACATTCATATTATGTGCACGCACATGCATTTTAGGACTATCCTTCACTTGTCGTATGCCACTCTGGAGAGTCTCCAAGTGAGCTACGAAGAAGGAGCAGTTAGCCGCAAGTTTTGGAACTCGATTCTGAGTCTGGACGAGCAAGTTAGAGCATAATTAAATAAACATTCATAAATTAGGCTAAAATTAAAATGTCATTTTTGCCAAATGTTGGTCGGGCAAAAACCATGCAGGCATACATAAGGCAACCTCAGCCTCCACTTTTCATCATGATTCATCAAGCATTCAAGCATTCAGCCTTGTGCGTTTTCCTCCTCGTGGAGGACTCTCACTCAGCAGTCGCGCTCCGCGCACCCGCATCATAGTCAGGAAACACACCTGCGTTTTCAGCATTCCAGCAGTTCGTGTATTGGATCTCTAATACAGCAGTTGGGTAACGCAATTGCGTTACCGCAGTCCATCTCTCTCTCTCAATTTCTTATTTACATATACATTCTCTCACATTCATTTCAGTTCAGTTTCCGCAAGTGGGCACCCACCGACACAGACAGTAGCGTAGGCGGTGTGTTACATTGGTATCAGAGCTTCGCAGGTTGATGGGCCGCGTCTACAGACTTGCATTTTTGGATTTCGGTGGATTTCAGATTTGCGTTTTTGGATTTTTGTGGGTTGCCCGGCCTCTCGTACCCCGGACTCACAATTGTTTCCTACAGTAACAAGCCACTCCCACCCTTTCAATCATCGCGCATCGGGCGCGCTCCCGTCTTCACCGCTTTACATTCTTAGACTCAGCAAGCTGAGCAGATTGAATCATAGAAAAAAAAAATCTATAGCAGTTTCAACCATCCTCTTGGCATGGCCACCATTGAGGAGATCATGACCACCATCCAGGCGGCCAATGCAGCATCAGAAGCATACATGTCATCCCAGTTTGACATCTTACAGCAGCAGATTGGTACTATTCAAGTTCGGATACAAGACCAATTGAGTATCATGCAGACAGATTTGGGAATGCTCCCGGAGAAAAGCACCGACTTGGCTGCCCAAATGGAGTTGTTATCCAACACACAGGTCATGACACAGCAGCAGGTTACAGCCCTGCAAGAAAGCATTCAAGCACAGGGTTCGTGAAGCAGAGCACCACAGACACCCCCACACCATACCAGGTTGTCTCCCATAGTAGAGGGGTTTGAAGAGGCGGTCGTGGATGAGACCCTCTTCGAGGCAGAGAAAGATGACAAGAGTTCGTATCGTACGATGGACGAGGCGAACCCTTTGCAGCAATTGCTGGAGCAGTTTGAGAAGGCACGTCTCCAAAAGCGGCGCCTTCGAAAGCAGGAACTCTCGGAATTGGTGGCAACCATTAAAGCTTCCCATACTCCCAGTAGCATTACCGCAGCACAACCATTGGTTCGAAACTCACCCAACTTTACCAAGTATGATGGTAAGATCGACCATGGAGTAGTCAATCAGTTCATCCATCAGTTTGTGGCTCACTTTCCGTTGGCCAAAATTAAGGACCCACAGGATAAGGTTCATCTGGCAGCCCCACATCTTGCAGGTGAGGCAGTCACATGGTGGCAACATTGGGCCGACAAGCATACAAACCCCTTGACGCATACAATGAAGTTTCAACGGGACATCTTCGTCTCTAACTTCAAGCAACGGTTTCTCCCTCCAGAGTACCTTACCGCATTGGAAGATGAGTTTGCCGAACTCAAGCAGAAAGGCATGCCTGTTTTGAGCTAATCCAACAAGCTTCTCACCTTGGCTCAGCAGATTGGATCCACAAAAAAGGAAAAGCTATGAGCCTTCAGTCGAGGGTTGGATGCCTCAATCAAGTACGGTGTCAGAAACCTCAAGCCAGCAACCTATGAGGAAGCATTGGCATTAGCACAGAACAAGGAGTTGGAGCTTAACAATGGTAAGCCAAAACAACCAACCAGCACTACTTCCTCACAACAAGCACTACTTCCTCACAACAAACAAATGGGAAAAGTCAAGCCAACAAAACCACTAAGCCAAACACTCCCAGCAAGCCTAAGATGACTCTGGACGAAAAGGCAAAGGCCGGTGTTATCAGTGGCTACCTCTCACCGGAGGAGCAAAAGGCCTATATGGCTGAGCAGAGATGCTTTGGGTGCCATGTCAAAGGGCATCGAAAGAAAGACTGTGCAAAATGGAAGGAAAGACAGCAAGCCTCTACTTCCACAGTTGCAGCATCCCCAGGTTCAAAAACCCCAGCATCCTCGAGCACGCCATCAGTGGCACATCTCGTACCTAGTCTTCGACAACCCCAGGTTGTGCTCGACGATAAGCAGGAGGGCGTCCCCACACGCCTAGGGTTATTGCGCGAATATGGCTCTACCAAGGGCCACAGTTTCACCATTCTCTTTGACACAAGTAGTGAGGAGGACCTTATCTCTCCACAGCTAGCTGCCAAGTTGCAGTGCACCATGCAGCCTTTTGATTTGGATGTTGATGCATTCACACCGGGCATCCGCACACGAATCACTCAGATAGCAACCAAAGTACAGTTCTCAGTTCAGCAAGCATCATTTGAGCGAGGCTTCCTTGTCTCACCTCTCACAAGTTGCAACATGCTCATTGGGAATCCTTGGATGACTACTCATGTCCCACTCATTGATAGTAAGTCAAGCACATTCTTCATCACTGAAGGTGTACCTTCCCCAATCACTATCACTTGTGACAGGAGTATACCAGGCATCCCAATTATCTCGCATTTGCAAGCAAAGCGAGCCATTCGGAAGGGCGCTGAATGTGCATTATTGTATGTTCGGGTCCCTCCAACACATTCCGCTTCTCATGCCCCAAGCAAGAAGCTCCATACATGGATTAGACACCACCCCAGCTCAACCAAGCTTGGAACCTAGGATGCAGACGCTCATCTCCCGATTTCAGCATATCATGCTGAGAGATGGCCTCCCTCCAAAGCTTCCACCCTCTCGAGCAGAGGACCATCGGATTGAGCTCATTCCTGGTGCAGAACCACCCAACCAATTTCCCTATCGACTGTCAAAAGCATTAGAAGGGGAGTTGGAGACACAGATTGCAGACTTCTTACGGGCTGGATTTATTCGCCCATCATCCTCACCATTTGCAGCCCCCGTCCTCTTTGTCATGAAGAAGGATAAGTCAGTCGAAAGCTCAATAGTGCAGAAAAGTACTATTCAGTTTATGATAAAGAACTTTTGTTTGTCATTCACTCTCCTAAGCATTTTATGTATGGTAGAGAGCTCACAGTTCGCACAGATCACCAAGCCCTCAAGTGGCTCCAGTCTATACCTAGTGCACATTGGAGTGATCGCCAAACACGGTGGTCACGATTTTTTGAGCAATTTGGCGGTTTGATTGAGTATGTGCCTGGAAAAGCTAGCCCTGTTGCACATGCGTTAAGTCACAAAGGACAGATCCTAGCTCTTGAGTCACTATCCACAGTTTCTCTTCAGGGTGTGTCTTTCGACAACATGAAGAACCAGTATGCGGATTCCGAGTTAGGTAAGCAATGGTTGCAGGCTCTTGCTTCCCAAGGGCCAAGCAACTATCTCATTCGTGATGATTTGTTGTATTTTTGTCACCGTCTATGTGTGTTGCCCTCTCTCAGGACAACCATATTGCATGATGCACATGACTCTCACGGGTGGGCACAGGGGAATGAACACCACTCTGGAAAAAATAGAAAGATTCTTTTATTGGCCTAAAATGCGAAAGGATGTGTTTCATTATGTCACACAGTACACTATTTGTCAAAAGGTAAAAGCTCCTCGGGGTAAGCAGCAAGGCCTCTTGCTTCCGCTGCCTATTCCCGATGGACCTTTTCAAAATATTTCCATGGATTTTGTGACTAACCTTCCACCTAGTTTGCATTCAAGAAACACTCCATGTTTGACAATTGATGATCGTTTCAGCAAGTTTTGCATGTTGATTCCTTGTAAGGCCAGAGTCACCGCACAAGATGTAGCGGGTTGTTCATAAAGCATTGATGCCCCCTCTGTGGTTTGCCAAAATCGATTGTTTCAGATAGGGATGTTAAGTTCACGTCCAATTTTTGGCGCGCACTCTTTGAAAATTTTGCCACTAAGTTGAATTTTTCATCGGCTTTTCATCCACAATCAGATGGTCATATAGAGATTTACAATGAATTGCCTTTTGATGTTTTATAGTCATATGTGCATGATCGGCAGTCTCATTGAGAGCTCTATCTACCATTGGTTCAGGCTATTTTGAATGACTCTTTTTCCCCTAGAATTGGTCGAACTCCGTATGAGGCAACTTTGGCCGTGCGTTCCAATCACTTTTGACTCGCTCGGTCAGTCAAATGCCTAATGCCAATGCTGAAAGTCAACCATTGGATGAGATTTCTGAGAGTGTGAAGCTTCGGCTAAGCAAGGCTCGAGAGTCTTACTCATGCCAGGCTAACAAGCATCGTCAGGATGTTTTGATTAAGGAAGGGGATTGGGTTTATTTAAGAATCATGAAGCAACGTCTTAAGCAAGTTGGAAAGAAATGTCCTAAGTTGTCTTTTAAAATGTATGGTCCATTTCCTGTCATTAAAAAGATAAATGAGGTTTCAATCAAATTGCAATTGCCTAACGCATGGTCAATGCACAACATTTTCCATGTTTCTTGGTTGAAAGTGTTTCAGGGAACACCTCCGAAGGACATTCTAGAAGAAGAAGAGCCGGAGATCATCGATGAAGCGGAAGTCATGGAGCCGGAGCAAGTGTGTTGTTGCATCGGTTTCGCCATGGTTCAAAGTAACAAGTGCACCAGTACTTTTTGAAGTTCAAGGATCGAGGAACCCACGAAGCAGTGTGGGTCGATGAAGAGATTTTCAAAGATTATCCCGAATTGTTGGCAGCCTACAAGGAAGCCATACAGATCGGTACCAGTACCTCACTATAAAAAGGAGGGGATGTCACGTGCACCCTATGTGCATTTGGACAAGCTACTTCATGACATGGGTTCAATTAGCTTAAGAAGTGTTTTGGCACCTTTGTGAGTCTGTTCGCAGACCGTGCATGTCCAGACACTTAGAGTAGTTGCATTTCCTCTGGTTACACATCTACAGCATGACATGATCCATCTAGTCCCCAAGCATGACATCAGTAGCATAGCATGACCATCAGAGCAAGTACCAAGCCATCTTACCCATTTTCATGTGAACACCCTCTTATTAATTATAAGTGCCAAACTCACTTATAATTAATAAAGTTGCAGATCATGGCTCTCAAGTGAAACTGCTCGACCCACTTAGATGGGGGTATAAAGGCAAGGCCCAACGCTCATTTGGAAGGCAAATCGTAGAAGAGAGAAGGTAGTCTTCTAGCGTTTCTCATTAGCTGGCGTTTGCAGATTGTTGCAGCAGCCAATGATTCAAATTCAGCAAGCGTTGGAATTCAGCCATCGCCAACAATTCAGCAAGACACAAGTCCAGCCAGCGTTTGGGAATTTCAGCCCGACTCGCCGGCTTAGCAGAATTCAGCCCCAAGCAATCGTCCTTTGTTGCGGTTTCCCTGCCTCGACGAAACCATCGCGAAGAAGAACCCGGTAGCCCTAGCGTTTTGCATTTCTTTGTAGTTCTGCTAGCATTTTCAATTTTCCGCCATTAGCCTCTACGATCCGCAACAATCCCGTAGCAGATCCTCGCCACGAGAGCTTGCCAAGGCATGGTTTGCAACGGAACAGATTTCAGCCATCACGACAGCCCATTCAATTTCAGATTTAGCCTCAGTTCAACCCAACGTTTTTGCATGCAATTACCGCCCTTGGCGTCAATCGCAGATCAGCCCCGTCTTGGTGCGATAGTTGCAGATTCACAGCATTCAGTTTTCAGCCTTAGCATCGTCATCGTCGTCCTCACCGTCGACATCGACATAGCAACATTTAGTACTCACAGCATCAGTACCTTGTATCAGATTTGTGCAATCAATAGCATAGACTTCTCTCGCCATCGAGAGAGGGGACCTTGGAGGAGGGTTTGACAACTTTTTCTGATGTCGTTTTCTTCTCTCTCTGTCTCTCAATCTCAATACCTTCATTCACAGTGTTTCCCCACTTTGTTTGTGATCATTGCACTATCTCACTAAAGAAACGGAAGGCTCTCCCTTCCCTAAGTAAAAGGAACCCTTGAGCACAGTTCAGAGCACTCATCTTGAGCAAAGTTCAACATTCACTTCCGTGCACCTTACATCGTAGGACCGGTATGCTTTCAGAAAAGCACACGCCTGATGCTCAGATACAATTGTCACAGGACGGGCACCACGTGCCAAAATAAAAGAGCAACTGAACAGACTTTTAGCACTTCAATAACAATTGAACTGAAAGAGAGAGAGAGCACACACGACACGAAGTGGCGGAATTCTACCTCAGAGAGTAGTGGCCCAAACCTTGGCGCTCCTTTTGGTATTTCTTTATATTACTTGAACTCATTACAATGCCGGTACTTGCGCTCTGCACCTTCACACTGAAGCCTGCCAGAGACTAAGCCCTTTGCACATATTTGAAGGCCCTTGGCCTCAAAAGCAGTAACGTGAAAAGAGTAAACTCAAAAGCATCTGGTCCAAAAGCGCTGCACCTAAAAAGCTGCCATCGCGTTTTACGATTTCTGAAGATGACTCTGAAGAATTTTGGGGTTCATTATTGGACGATGATTACACTCTCAAGCCAAAATCCTCTCCAGTGATTACTAAAGTTGAAGTTACCCCATCTGAAGAATGCCTTGAGAAGATTTCCTCTTCACCAAATGTTTCGCAGTTATTAGAATATCTTAAACCAAAATTCTTACATTACATGAAGGATTTGAATATCAACCTCTTGTTGCAGTCAACCTGATTAAACCAGATTCTTCTCAAAAGTATTTGAATAATGCAATGACATGGGATTTAGCGGTCAAAGCCAAAAGGTTTCCCACGAAGCAAAGGTTCAAGACAAAGACTTCAGATAACTCAAAGACCAAAGATTTTCGAAGATTCAATGCTTTTCCAGAATTCTATCAACATCAGAAGTCATTTCTTTGACACGGGCTCTCATTTTAAATGGGAGGGAATGTCACGATTGTGACTATGTTAACAGCATTACATCTACTCCTAGTTGCAGATACGCCAAGCGCCATGCAAAGGAGGACCCCTATGCTTGGATGGTCACACCCCTTCGTCCAAAAGACGTTTCTTAGCCAAAAGCCACACTCCTTCGACGACTGGTCACACCTCTTCGCTCTACGGGTGCTCTTCGCCCAATGGTTGCAGCTCTTCGCCAAAAGGATGTGTCTTGACGTCTATAGTCGCGTCTCTTCACCATGAGACGTGTCTTTTCATTTGTGGCTATTCGTCTCCTATATAAGGAGCCCTCGTATCACACATTCAATCGATCAACACACAGTCTTCTAAGTCTTGTTTTTGAGTTCAGTTCAAGTTTCTTAAGTCTTAATCATGAGTTTAAGTACTTAATTAAGGATTAGTACCTAGAATCCTCACACCAAGTGGCTGCTGTCCACCCAAAAACACAATTGCGAGGTGATGAAAACGGTGTTGTCCAATGAATTTTTAGCGTCCTTGTACGCTCCCATCAAGGTCCGGAGTGCAGCAAAGGGTGTAGGGAGGATTTATCTCTGTGTGCACATCCGTCGGAGGGCTGAAAATAGAGAAAAAACAGCAAGTGTATATGGCTGAAAAGTTAAAACAGTGTAAACGTAGGATTTTGACCGGCCATGCACCGGATGCAAGGCCGTGTGTCGTAGGCAAGATATGGTGGAGCAAAGCTGAGTGCTGCCCCCTCTGCTGCAAAAACGCAGCAGCTGTCCAAAAACTTAGATGGCAGCCAAAAAAACGCAGATGGAAGGAGGAGGTTTTCCTCCATGAAATTGCCCAAAAACAGTAGCACTGACAGCCAGAAGCAAAAACGCCAAGGGTAAATGCAAGAATGCAAGTTAAGGAGGTTCCCCCACGACAGAAACACGCAGATTTCCATCGCTTGCCTGGTGCATTCAAAAATGCTGGCACATCTGTGCTCCTTTTACAGAAACGCTGGCTATTGCTGATCCCTTGGGTAGAGTACCTGTTGTTGAAGGTGCGCCCTCAACGCTGGCAATTGATACCATGTGAGTGCACGTGTGCGGAAGCGTGAGAGAGAGAGAGAGAGAGAGAGAGAGAGAGAGAGAGAGAGAGAGAGGCAAATCAGCCAGATGTGGGAGGACACAAGAGGTTTAATACCCTCTAGACTAACAGCGCACGCTTATGCGCAAGGACAGATACCTAGATTGATTTCTAGGAGGATTATTCTTCTCGCGGTTGAAAAGACCAAAGTGAGTTAACAGATTCTCAGATGAGGAAACTTCCAATCCGTTGAAAAGATGCGAATGACGAGTTCTTACATGGCTCGTAAATTTGATCAGAGTATTCCTAGTGCGCCATTCAGAGTAATGATGGGAGCACTGTGAAAGGGAATATCTGTAAGGCCACCAGGAACAAGTACTTCTAATGCGTCACATCAAATGGGTGACAGGGAGCTTCAGGAGGAAGTATCTGACCATCCGCGAGCGGACATCTCTGATGCGTCATAGGATGGGTGACAGAGCATCGCGAAGGAGATTGTACCGTAAGTTCGGTAGGAAAGGAGACTATGCCGTCAAAAGACGCAAGAGACCGTGAGACTACGAAGCACGGAGATCGCTTTTCCCGCGCAAAGAGCAAGAGGTATCAATTGCGGATTCGCTATACGAATTGTTGTCCCGTGTTTGTGTGTGTTTGCAGGTGTATTTCCTCTTCACGAGGGAGTAGGAGCAGAGGAAGGAATGAGCCTTTGCAGGAGAAAAGCGCTCTGAGGAACTAGAGCCAGATCAGCCCAAGGGTTTCGTACCCGAGTTTGGGAAGTAGATCCACGGATCGAAGAGAGGTAGTCTCTCGAGTTGTGATCCGGAAGTTGAGAGTCCCAAGTAAGGACTCCCTGTCTAGGAAAGCAGAGTTGTTTTGCGGGAAGAGGACTCTGAAAACAAAGTCGAAAAAGAGTTGCAGGGATGCCATGCCCCTAGTCTGGAAGGTGAGATCCAGAGGCGAGAACCTTGGTTCTCGAGGATTTGGAATAAGGGACGAAAGTTCCTTGGAATAGGGTTTTGCCCTAAAAATAGGAAGCCGAGGCTTCCGGGAATCATCAAGTCTTATTCTAGAACAAACGTGGTAATACGTTCGGTTCAAGTGCTTGTATAGACTTCTCCTCAATAATAAAGACACTATTACGAGGGGGGGGGACCCAGCCCATCTTCTAGTTCCCAGTACTGTGTCGATCTTCTCTCTCTCTCTCTCTCTCTCTCTCTCTCTCTCTCTCTCTCTATATATATATATATATATATATATATATATATATATATATATATATATATATATATATATATATATATATATATATATATATATCCATTCCTGTCTATATCATCTCGCTTCAGTATTAAAAGATGAATTCTATTTATCCGAATATATTTTATATTGTTATGCGCTCCCGTTTGTGACATAGTGTTTTGCATTTTCAGCCCTAGCTTTTGGTTCTGCATTGCTAGATCTCAATCAGCACCGTTTAAAGTTTTCAGCCCCTTAACTCGCCGCAAATGCGGTGGATCTCGTAACGCTACTCTCCCTGCCGCAGCTCGGACCTTCGGCAGCCCATTGAGCCTCTTCTCAACCATTCCCTCACCGCATCGAGTGCTCCCATTCTTATCCATTATCGGCTCCATCATCATCCGCGTTTTCAGCCCTTCATTCCTCACATCGGGACAGTCCCAGATCTACCCCTCGGTGACCATCAGCAACCCCTCATTGAAACGGATCCAAAGGTGCATCAAATCAGCCCCGGAGGTGCTTCATCTTGAAGAGTTACCTTGGTCGCTAGAGTCTACATTGAGGTATTGCATGTGTGTACATTCCATTTACACAATCAAAAGAAACTACATTGGCAACGGTGTAGGGCCCAGGGGGGCCTTGAGAAAGTTGATTGGGTATGTGACCAAAGGTGCATGTTTCCAACTCTTTCCTCGAGGGTGGAGCACTTGAGAGTTGGAAAATGGTCCAAATACGAGTAGTTTAATGCCTTTACCCTAAGTTTTGATGCATTCTCTTGGAGCGGTCAGCAGCAGTACCTTCTCTAGATACTCATTGTGTGACTTGTGAGTCAGTGAGTTGAGGAGATTCTTGTTAGAGCTAGATTTACTTTCAGCAGACAGCGTTTTACTTCCCGAATGTCTTTCGGGGGTAGCAATTGTATCGTATTTATTGCGGGATACTTTTCTACTACAGAGTTTGTTGCAGATATCCTCGTCTACGAAATCCTCTCAATACAATTGCAGATTGCTCACTGCAGATTCCTGGTCCGTCTTCCTTGCCTGGAGCTGAGAGGGGGTGTTTAGGCATCTCTCTAGATTCGTCCAGTCAGTCCCAGTTTCTCGCAGGGACAGGTGTTAGAGAGTGAGGGCTGTTTTGTGGCTGTGCCCAGCCAGTGTGAGGTATGTCGGGTATTTAGCCATGTTTAGCTCAGGGTTTTGGCTTCGTTCCATGGCCAGCAATCTTGGGGTATTTTTCCCAGCCTTATAGGTATTTTTCCCAAAGCTCTTGAGGTCTTCTGGTGCCTATTTTCTGCATTTCCCTATTATAGAGGTCGTGGGCTGGTGGACAACTGGTCGACTCAAATCTCTGGGAGTATATAGGTGAGGGCACACCCTAGCGTTTTCCCATTAAGCCCTAGCATTTTTCATCCCCAGAAGTAGGAAAGCACCATCACACTGATGGGCAGCATTGTGATGTCTCCTTGTTTCCTCCTCAAGGCAACCTGTCCCATGGGCATTTAATGCAGAGGTAGAGGACCCAGTTATGGGTCCAAGCCTAGGAGTGCAAAGACCTACATGTCCACTAGCTGGCAACCATGCTTGTAGCCATAAGGCATGTACCTCTCTTTGTCCATTTCTCTCTTGATGCTAGGAGGAGGATCAATCAGGAGAGAGAGCCCATGTGAAGACCGTGACAATGGTCTCATGTGCAAGAGCAGTTGGCAACGTCAGTAGCAGTCGCAGTTGTGTGTACCTCGGGTCTATCCATTAGGCATGACAGATCTATGTCGGACCACCCTTGGTCACTTGAATGAGCAGGTGTGTACCTCGGGTCTATCCATTAGGCATGACAGATCTATGTCGGACCACCCTTGGTCACTTGGTTACCTAGACTGACCCCTGGCAATCTACATCAGACTTTGATACAGCAAACATTTCACGTCCATAGCTGGTTGTCTCTGTAATTAAGTAATTATTTGGCTCTCAACTCACTGTATTTCCAGTGAATCTAATACTCACTACCCGTATAAAAAGGAACTGTTTCTATAAGATATATTACTGTTTAACTAAGATGAAATGTCCATAATCGGATGGGCATTGATGTGTTATTATAATCAAAAGACACCAACATTAAAATAAAGGGTCATAAGGTAGCAATACAAAATTGTTACATTTACACGCACACAACCAACATACACATGTTAAGAATGAGGTAGTGAAGCACCTCCAGAAAGCCACCTGAATCTGTTGCAAGCGCCTGCAATGCCGTTTCAGCTTGGCTGATTTTCATGCCAGCTCTACTAGCTACATCCCCGACAGTAACTCTCCCTCCAAGATCATCCACAGCTTTCATGGTAAGCTCACGCACATCTGAGGGCAAGAAATCTGTCTCCACACGCTTCTGTGGGTTCAATGCCGAGGACAGTCCAGCAGCTCGTACAATGAAAGGTTTTCGAGTGTTAAGAGGAGTAAGTAGGCCTGAATGCTTGCAGTCCAGCAGCAAAAGCTGCTGATAAAGATGATGGGTTTTGAAATTCCGCGAAAAGACAGAGAGGTGATAAGGGGGCGGGGGCCGCTTGAATTGGGGTGAGAACGAGGAGACGGGACATCGATGAAGCATCATCGACGCCATAGGATTGTCCAGAGGCTCGCACTCCCTCAGCTCACGAATTTTTCAGCTTTCATGCTTTTGGGTGGGGGGGTTAACCATATCATTGCAAACGAACCCCTTCAGCATATGAAAAGAAGCGGCCACCAACTGCAGCGCTTGTAGTCCTCGATAATAACACACATCGAACTTGCATCATGCGGCTGTAACAAGCCGATTGTTGAGGTACTCACCTAGTTGCCGTCGGATCGTGAGTTTGAGATCGCTCTTCTATTGGACCTCGCTTGCCACAGTATTTTGTGGTGCTAATTTTGCATAGTAAATGTCTGCATGCAATGCAATTGAGAGCAGATCTTTTCATGGGTGGCTCTTCTATTGGACCTCGCTTGCCACAGTATTTTGTTGTGCTGATTTTGCATAGTAAATGTCTGCTTGCAGCACAGTTGAGAGCAGATCTTTTCATGGGTGGTTTATCATATTGGGGCGAAGGCAAAAATATAGGCGACTTGACTCATGGAAGAATCCGCTCGCTTTTGATATCATGCCATCTTACAACCCCTTCAGCATAAGCGGACCAATGAAAAGAACCGTCAAAGAAGAACCGGTTCAGACTAGGAAAAGGCAACATACCAACCATGCCTGCCTGGCATTGTGACTCATGCCCCAACTCCCCTAGGAATGTTTTGGTGAAGCCATGCTTGGAGCCTAATTGGCATTTGGAAATTAAAATGACTCCATATCAATGTGATTGATGGACTTCTTCTCTTTATGGTTGATAGTTTTCACAAGGTAAAAAAGCCTTAGTCAAAAGTTACAAAATCATAAAACGAACTTATTATGAGTTTCAAAAGTAGCTTATACCATAGTCATTGGGATCTACATCATGTCAGTTAAATGAACTTACAAGCTCTCGCATGCCTTTGAAAGGCCATGTGTATGAAGTAGATTACTTTTTTGGCCATATTCATTCATCATTTTCCTTTTCAATCTAAATGTCTTCAATTGGGTCTATTAATGTGGTTTGGTGGCATAGTCTATTTTCCTTCATTACATATCAATGTGGTAAGGATATGATGTAAAAGCTACATGATTCAAAGTCACACTCTTGTGTGTGGTGATAAGAAGACTCAATATGGGATATACATAGAGATTGTGTGAAAAATACAAAGACAATGTGGAGAAGATCATTTGCACATATTGGGTTCAACTTAGCCTCATGCACAAGTGGGCTCCTCTCTTGTGCATGTATTTTGCTTGTATTAGTCGAACTCAAAAAGTAAGCTTAAAAGGAGGGGTACATTCCACTAGCGGCCCGAAGGGAAGGAGTCCTCATCATCCACATCTACTCATCTGCCAATATGTGCCAATCACATAGTAGACTATATCTCTTACCAATAGAGTTTTCAAGGTCGATCAAAAGTAGAAATTATTATCTAATTCCTATTTTCATAACATACTCCCTAGTTTTAAAGCTGTTGTCCTCAATTGTACTACCTCAATCAATGATATGTGCAAGGTAACCATGTTGCCTCAATCTATTCAATTCCTATTCTCATAACATAACCCCTAGTTTTAAAGTGGTTGTTCTCAATTGTACTACCTCAATCAATGTTATGTGCAAGGTAACCATGCTGCCTCAATCTACAACCTACATCAAACTATCTAAATCAATGATTTATACATTAATAATTGTGTTGCCTCAATCGGTGCTTTTCCCTATAGAATAACAATATTGAAGAACTTAAAAAAAACTACATAGATTTTTTTCCTTGGCTGGCACTCTAAAACATGTGTTGCTCAATCAACACTCGACACAATTGTATTACCTCAATTGAGACTCTACATAAGGATAACCATACACTGTCTCACTCAACAATCTATGTGATATCTAACATGTGTGATTGTGAAGCGCAAATGTGAATGATGGATATTGATGAATAAGAAGTGATGCTCAAATCCCTTGAACTTCCTCAACTAAATAGACTTTAACATTTACCTTGATATTTATGATATTACTCTCCATGAATTTACAAGGGCCGTTAATTTAGGATCAAGCTTAACCTTGGGATGGTTTTCAATCTATGAGTCTCCTTTTCTCAATTCTAAGCCATAAATACTAGTTTTCTTAGTACATCCTCGGTCTGTGTTTCTTGTTAACCTATTTAGTGTTGTGCTTGATGCCCTTGAATAACTTCAGAATGGATTTGGATATGGCTTGATATAGTTATTCTATCAACCTCATGAATTCTACATCCAATATTTACACTAGTTATCGGCAATTTTTGGCCATAGAAAATTTCAAAAGTCCTTTTCCTATTGGAGAGTGCATAATGTTGTTATAAGCAAGCTTTTCCTATTGTAGAGTGCACAACATGGTTATAAGCAAGTTGTAATAAAGGTATTCAAAACAGAGCTATTCAAAAGTGATTACAAAATGTGAATCTCTATCAACAATCATCACTTTAGGAAAACTATTCAGAACAAATACATTTTTAAAGAAAAGCCTGGGAGCGTGTGTTTGCAATCAATGTTTTCTCATGCAATATAATATGCAATTTTGCTAGTTTTATCCACAATAGTCCATTTCTTATCATGTTGTATGAATTGAGAGAAAAACCTCTAATGGAATCCGTGGATAACTTTGCTAAGGCTAGGAAGGAATAGACAAAGGCATGAAAGATCCTTGGGGCTTACCATGTGCATGTCTCACTCCCTGACATACGATGCACATAGACACAAAGTGACGTACATCATGTTTCATGTTAAGCTAGTAAAAATTGTTCTTCACAAGGAGAAAGTGTAGTTGAAATACCCTTATGACCCATAAATGGTAGCATATGCATTCATTATAATACCAACTATGGAAAACGTGGAGTGACACAAAACTCACCCAAGAATAAGAGAAAAGAATTCTAATATGAGAAATTATCAATTGCTATCCAATTTGTATACATCATTTCAATCCAAATAGAAACAAATTCATCATCGTCATCATCATAAAAGTCACATACAAGATCAAAAGAAGCGATATTAGGGACTCATATATTGTTAAGTGAAGAATTTCTACCAAATGCATCTATAATAGCATTTTCACGACCGTTGTGGCCCAAAGGTTGAAAAGCTTGAATAAATTGAACCCATTTGATGTCTCTATTGAATAGGAGGGGGTAGGTCAAAAGGTGGCGAACACTCCATTGATAAATTTTAATAGGAAAAAATTAAATTTTATGAGGTGTTATCTTCACATACTAAGTGCATGAACAACAATGAGTAATTCCTTATCAGAAGTACTATACTTTGTTCATGTAGTTTCAATGTACGACTCCGTTTCAAAGTAATTGAATGGTCAACTTACATTAGAGCCCCATTAGAATATCACCCCTTCCTTACCCACTAGCATCAATAACAACCAGAAACAAAGTTCTAGAATTTTTGGGCAATTGAAGGACATGTCTATGTGTGAGGATTTGTTTAAGTTTCTCAAAATCCTTTTGTTGGGTTTTACATCAATCAAAAGTTTTTTGTTCAAGAGAATAGTGAGAGAAGGTGCTATGAGTGAGGAGTTTCTTACAAATTTACACCAAAAATTAACAATGCCGAAGAAAATCAAACTTTGTGACCCTTTTTAGGATCAACCTTTATGCCACTGGCTAAAACTATGTGACCAAGGTATCCAATTGCATTTTGAAAAAAGATGCTTTCTCAATATTTACATACAAATGATTCTAATGAAATTTGTTAAAGATTAAATGCAAATGCTTTTAATGCATTTCATGTAGTTTATTACAAATCAAAATATCATCAAAAGACATTCACCAACTCAAAGTAGTGATTGAATTTGGGAGACCAAAAGGCACAAAAATTCATAGTGACCACTTCAAGTGCAAAATGCAATTGCACAAATGTCCGATGCATGCATCTATTATAACCACAATTTAACTTAATAATTTTGGCAATGCTCATGAATAGTGAGTTCAACTATATTAAGCCATGCTACATCCAAGCGATGGCATCAACAAAACCATAACCATGAGATCACAAGAGATCGGCTAACAAGGGAAACTTGCTATCAATAGCAAGTGCGCTTCTCACAAAACCAAGATCATATGGGGAACGGCCAACAAGGGAGCCAGCCTATCGAAAGCAAACAAATAGACAATAGCCAAAGAATACTAGCACGATGTCACTGAGGAAATTCTCGACAAAGGGGCTCCATGCCGGAAAGGCACTAGGCCTCTAGTTACACTACAAGCCAAGGAAAGAATTATGTGCGAGAATTTATGGAAACCCAAAACCTCAAACACTTTATTATCATGTAAAATGTGAACACCATAAGTTTATCGGCTTGCTTGGGATCACACTATATTGCTCAAACTTTGACTTGCTTTGAGTTAGTTCTCTATCTCCTCAATTCACTTCTTCTCTAGTTGAATACAAGAGGCACAACCCTCCTATTCAAAGATCCCTAAGAGTTAAAAAAACGTCCTAAAACCTAATCCTTAAAAACCACACTCTTGCTTTTTCTTTCAGATGTCACCTGAGAACATCTTGTGATGATGACATGGCAGCACGAAGTTCGATCTCCATTGATTCCCTTGCTTTTGGTATCAAAAATGATCGTGCAGCTACTGTGATTCTTTTAGTCTTCTTACTTCTCACCTCTTGGACTCTCCACGAGTTGATGCAAACCCCAAAAGCACTCAACGACTCTTCTCTCTATGCGCTACTCATTGTTGGGATATTTTTTTAAAGAAATTCTCATTGAATTGGCACAATAAGCGCCTATATAAAGTGGCCAATAGGCCCGAATGTCTCAATTAAGGCCAAATCCTTTTTGGGTGGCCAACTTTGGCACATAAATTAATACCAAGCACAATGTATTTCTCCAATGGCCCTGTCTACCAATGGTGCAAGCATAGGGTGATGATAGTTGGTGAAAGGCCATCCCCTTTTACTCAAAAAACAACCCAAGCTTCCTTGCTATTAACATGTCGGGCACATCCCGACAAAAAATCAATTCTAACTTTTTCTCGCTTCTGAATGTTAAGTAGCAAGACATCCACCCCCTCTAAACCTGCACATCCTCGAGCATGTGCCACTTTATAACTCTTCTTGTTCTCATCAATCTCTTCATCACTGCCAATCTGTTGGTCCACACTTTGGCCCTCAATCTCAATGTCTGAATCATGCTTCTTGAATAGCTTAATCATTTTTCTTGCTATCGGCACCTTCATCTCTATTCCATCTAGTTTGCAAAGTTTGTAGGTAGTGTTGTCATTCACATGTTTGATAATGTATAGTCCAAGCCATCACTTTACCATTTTTTTGTAGATCTATATACTAGTTTGAAAGACTACTATCATAGACGAATACCCAGTCTCATTTTTTATTTTCCCTTGGCCTTAGTTTGTGCTTCTTGTCAAAACCCTCTTTGATCTTTAACCTTGCTTCCCTTAACTTCTCTTTGGCAACTTCTATATCTTTATTACGTCTCTCAAGCTGTTGAATCCTCAATGAAAGTAGATTTTCTTTGCTCAATTCTCTTTCCCAAGGTAGACTAGTCTATGTCAACACTACTTGTTATGTTGGCATAATCGGTTTCTATCCATACATCAACTCTGATGGCATATACCCTATTAGTGAACTGTGTATGGTCAAATCGACCCATAAATCATATTGTTGTATCCTAGGCTGTTCACCAATACGCCCATTGTACACCTTAGCCAAAGCTTTAATGATGGGTGGATGACCTCTCTTACTTTTTTCATTACCTTTAGGATTGTAAGCTATGGTTAGGCCTCATTCAATCCCTAATCAATTGAAGAATTCTCTTGCTTCATTTGCATCTAGCTCACCTTTTTCACTTGTGATCTTAACGATGCATCCATGTCAGAAACTTGCACAATGCACTCGTTATTTTATTTCTCACAGTTCTCCCTATCACTTGACCAATGTCGGTCTTTGATCTTTGCATAGGTAGCTTAGACCCCTCTGTGTCCTATCCATATATTCTCATGGAGCCCTTTAACAAACTTTTGTTGAGTCTCTCTAGTGCAACCCTTTGTGGGGATCCTCTTCTCTGTTCAAGGGTGCTTCCATGGATGCCCATGTCTAAGGAAAGAGTCATAGGCCTTCCTCTTTATGCTTGTGTATTCTTGATCACTCCGGTCATTTGGTTTCCTTCAAGTGCTCCAATAGCGCCCAATGAGAATCCACTCTCCATCACACTCGTCCTCATAAAATAATGCAAATGCATGCATAGTTGTTTTGTCATTCGTATGAACCTGTGAAGTCTTGCAGATCTGTAATCCCACATCATCCTCTATAGAAACCATCTCTTCTTCATCATCAAACCTTGCTCTTGATAACATATCTGCAATCCGATTATCCCTTCCTACAAAGTGGAAAAAATCTAGATTAAGAGATTTTATCAATGCAGTCCACCTAACCATGGAAATGTTGTGTATGGAACAACATGCAATCATCCCCAATAGTGGTAGACAATTTGTCTTCACAATGATTTTTGACCCAATAAAGTACTCTTTATTGCTCCTTAAACATGTAGAAACACCCCATAATTCCTCTCTTGACCTATGGATACCCCCTATGTCGGTCACTCAAAACTTTAGCCCCAAACCTCACTGCATACTTGTGCCCTTCTTTGTCATCTTGACCAATTGCCCGACCAATCCTCGTAGGACTAGTATCTATTGTTACAATCACAAGTCTCCTACACTTGTAGTTAGTTTTCCTTCATGTAGGAGCACTAAGCATCACCTTTTTCAACTTCTCAATAGATTTTGCATGCTTCTTTGTCCATACAAACCTGTCATAATAACTAATATCTAATTCTCCTAAATGATTTTCTCATGTTAAACCGATCATTTAATATAGGGAAGTATGAGGGGAGAAATAGCTAGAATATTGGTTAAGCTGGCAGACCGGCCATAGTAGGGATCCAAAGGGGGGGTCATCTGCAAAAGAGCAATGTGCATCAATGGGATTCAAAGACCCTAAGGTTCAGCCCATTAAGACTTCCAAAATGCTAAGATTCCAAAATTCAATAAAAAGTCCAATGGTCAAACCTTTGGGAAATTAGATGCCTTTGGAAGGCCTAAAAGTCTTTGCAAATCCCTAGATGGGAGGGAGTGAGCCCTTTTAGTAGGGGATGAGAGAGTAACACACACACACACACACACACACACACACTCAGGCTCCCTTTATACAAAGGGAATAGGGGACACATGTCAGTTCCCTAGCCCAATTGTTCCCCAAGGTGCATTCAAATCCTATTGGATGGCCATAGAGGTGGACCAATGAGAATTAGGCTAGAGTACATTTAGTTTAATTCATTTTAAAACACTTGATAAAAGAACCAATAGGAATTAAGCTTGCTAGAAGACTATTGGACAGTCTTCCAAGGGGTCCAATGACCATTCAACAGCCCAATGGCTTGCCTGATTCCTATTGGCCAGAAGACAAAGGGGTCCAATGAGACTTTAATTGCATTAATTAAATACCTAAAGCTCTCACAAAATGGAAAGGGGGACACGTGTCAAAAGGCTATCACTTATGCTTATCAAATATCATTGGCTAAGCTTTGCAGGGTCCAATGGGGTGCAAGCATGAGTAAAATGCAAGAGGGGTCGACCAAGAGAGAGAGGGGGCTGATTTTGGCAAGGCATTATCACAGACACACTCACACAATCTCATGTGTGAAGCAAAGAAGACTCTCTCTCCTTCTCAAGATTTAATGGAAAGCTCATCATCTACTCCAAGCTTGTGAGAAGGGAGGCCTACACCAACAACTCTTGGCTTTGTGATGCAAATTCAACCAAGAGCCAAGCTGCTCATCTCCTCTACCATGCTAATTACTAAGCTATGTTAAGCTATTATGAGTGATTATGTGAGGAGATATACTTCTTTCTCGTAAGAATACTCCTTCTTCCTCTCAATCTACTCTCATACCCCGCTCACCATCTTCAAAGGTGTGTGAGGTCTTGAGTCTGAGACCGTGAGGGAATTGATGTTGTGTTTTATAAGTGTGTGCATGGTGCTTGAAGCTTCCATCTTCATTGCACCAGCAAGTTATTGAAGGAACACAAATTATTGTATTGTAAAATGTCTCCCCTAATGGGGGAAACCTATAATACAAAGCCTTTTGGAGGGGGGATCGGCTCCATAAAAATCTGGTCATCAACTGTTGTCAATAGCTTAATTTCTCTCTCTTTTGAAGTATTGTTCATGCCTATCTAACTAGTTGTTATGCTTTTTGTTGCTCTCTCCATCCAAGCACTCTTGCTGTGCTCATTAGGAATTTATTCTAATGAAATGCTCACTGTTTATGCTATTTTCCATTACACACAAGTTAATAGGCCATTAAATGTTACATTGGTATTAGAGCACAAGGTTTCTCCTTTCTTGCTCAGGAAGGGAGGTCCTCGAGCTAACTATAAATGGTTGGTATTATTAATTGCAATTGAGTAAGTAGAATAGGGATTTATCAGCTTTGCAGTACACCTGCTTCATGCAGATAACGGGGCATCACCGTCGAGAGCTATGATCTTAATAGTGGAGTCCTATGGAGCTTGCCTACGGCTTAGCCACTATTGAGCTATTAGAAGCTTGACAGGAGCCGGTACTATTCTGGTGTTGAAAGACCCTCTCTTCTATTCCTTGCAATTAATGATATATGAGCCATGGGTACAAGAGCTTGAGTGCTTTTCTAAAGGGGTAAAGAGGAGTAGCAACTAGGGCTTGAAGTGCCAAATCACACCCCTAAAAAGAAAAAAATTTTACACCTAAAACTTGTTAGAATGGCTGACAATAATAAACAGAGTGAAATTAATGTTGATAGCTTTGATTTTGCTAATGAGTGAAGGGGATCGGAGAGCACCACAGATGGAGAGTGTGAGAGAGAAAGAGACACACGACACACAGAGTTGGTGGGGAGACTCAAAGAGTGAGCAGCCTCCTATACACTTATGCTATGTATAAGGTATACAAGTCAGTGGGCGCCCAGACTCTGGCCATCCGGGCAAGGCACAGGCGCCTATACCCCAACAACCTCCCACTTAAAGGCGACTGTGCCTTTAAGCAAGGGAACCTACTCTAAAGACTACAAAAGGCGAGAGAAAATCGCTCTCAACCGATGCCCACTAGTTGGCTGTGATCGTGTGCATCCGGCTGTCCTCCTCCCATGTAAGTCCATACACCACCAGACGTACCGCACATGTACTGCAAGTATGTACGCAATACCTGCATATCTCCCTCGTGCACTATGCCATCATCAGTCAACAAACGACTGAAAACCCCAACTGCAAATGCTCCCACTGCAGCTGCGATATCCGGTCTCAAGATCAACATCTCATACATGAGACCACCGAATGCCGATGCAATGCTAGCGGGCCCTACTAGCTCTACGGAGCATGCATCAGCATATATATCCCTGGCAATAGGCATCTCTGACTAACAAGGTGTGTCAGCCACATGCATCTCCTGACTGTCCGCAAAAGATGCATCAACCTACCGTGCAGCCTCAGAGCAAACCAACTGCTCTAGGTGTCTGCTGGAAGAGATATCTTGCACAACTATATCCCCATGCTCATTGTCGAGCATAGAAAGGAATGATTGCATAATCGCTGACATCTCAGCCTCCTCTGCAATCATCCACTGCAAACATGACCACTCAATCTGCTGTGACTCACTAGAGCTCTCATGATCTAACTCCTTATGCATAGACTCTTGCACAAAGTCCTCCTGTCGTGACTCACTAGAGCAAGACCACTCTACTTGTCTATCCTGCATAGAAGTATCTCGCACAACTGACTCTCTGCTTTGCTCAGTCACTAGCAAATCATGCATGTCTGACTCTGTTACCTCTCTGTGTGACTGCTCAAGTCGTGCCCCAACTGTGTGCACAACGAGCTCACTACTCTGCACTCCATGCAAAGCACCCTGCAACCCATGAGCAAAAGAGACTGTCCGGGTCTCTCGCTCTCTGCATGGATGTAACAAGATTGAGACTCGGCCATCTCTCACTAGTACTACATGCAATGGGTACCATGTGCCAACTCTAGCACCTCTCCCAATCACTAGCGAACCCAAATGCAACGCAAAAGATCGCTCAAGCAGCGATACCCGACATCCACTATCCCGTAACTATCTGACTGAGATCAAATCCCGTCTCAGATCTGGCACATAACGCACATGACGCAAGGTAAATCTCATACCACTGGGCAAGGACAAACATACGTCTCCTGCACCCTCAATGTCATACACAACACCATCAGCCATGTGCACACAACCAAGTCTCCCACTAGAAAACGTGCTAAACCACTCACGATGCGACGTGACATGGAAAGTAGCATCTGAATCTAGTAACCAATGTGGAGACAATGTGCAATCCGATATGCAATCCGTAGACATAAGATCGTCTAAAGACAAGCTAGATGTAAATGTGACATCGCCATCACAAGCATACTTAGTAACCACCGTACTGATCTCAGTAGCATCTGTCATGCCCAAATCTGCATCACACATATGTCGCCTCCGTTGTCTCAAACGCCTGAAATATCGACGCCTAATGTGCCCTCTATGTCCACAATGCCAACATGTCAAGTCTCTATGTCGTCAAGACTTGCGTGTGGGACCAATCTCTCCCATGGACATAGAAGTGGGACTAGACTCCTCTATAGACATGGATGTCGCGTACATAGCATGTAAACTCTGCCATAAAGCATGAGTTGTAGTATCCCTCGAGACCTGCCAATAAACAGACTCAACCAAATGCAAACGAATCGTAGACATGGCTAACTCATCAAGATCCTGCCAATCATCATCACGCATAGACTTGGGCTTCGCCGATAAACCACGCAAGGGTTTATCCTCCCCCAAATCCGTCAATGCAACAAGCATATGCTCCTTCCAAGCAACAAAATCTGCACCATCAAACTGTGTCAGACCATAACGCTGGAAGTCAAATGAAAAATCAGCCATAATGCTCGCAAAAGAGCAACCAACAATAAGTAGCAAATGTCAACCAAATCAGCCCTAAACTGGCTCGAATCGCATCAACAAAAGTCTGCAAATATGGCTCAAAACCTGATGCAAAATTGCACCAATAACCGTGCAAAACCTTGCACAAAATCACAAGTCAATATGACTCGAATCCGGCTACCAAGCTCGTATCCACACAAGCATACATCACAATATTCACTCCTGTGAGTGTGCCAAGATAATTGTACGCCTGTCAAACTGTGAGCTAATCACCAAGCCCACACTGTGCGGTATCGATGCATACACACGCACAAATCTCCCACCTGCAGAGAACACCGCACGCAAATGCTGAGTGCAACCCGCAATCTCTACCTAGATCGCATAAATGATGCGCATAAAACTCCTGGGAAAATTTCGCCAGAGTTTCGACGCACAATGGCTATCAACACAAAATAACCATTGTCTTGCAAGCTCAATACAATGAGCAATCAATGCGCATCAAACTACACTCAACATACATGCATAAGCTCTGCAAACCTGTGTCCAAAAAATGCTCACAAAGAGTACCACAGGTGACCATACATGTCATCCACAACCAACCTCTGCACCTGCTCACAAGATCTACTGCTCACCACATAAGCATACATAGAGCATTACCCGCTCAAAGACCATGTATGCAAGCCACAACACTGCAGAAGAACCACTCAACTACAACTGGCAACACCTGTGGGAGTACTAGACTCAACCTGTACACCTGGGAGTCAAACCCGATCTTGTAACACCTCATATGTGCCTGCTACTTGCAGTGTGCACGGGTAAGCTGCAAAGAAAACAACAGAGCCCAAAACTATCTTGAAAAACAGTCTCTGTGTTTTTAATTTTAAACCCACCTACACTCCAAATCAGAAAATGATTCCTTCTACAAAGTCGTAGAGCTTCAAGCCAGCTCCATTTTGAACCAAAAAGTTTTGGAATCGGAGTTGTGTAGCTCAACTTATGAGAAAAACAGAAGACTGCTATCAAACTGCCAAAAAATTGAATGACTTTCTTTTGTGCTTCTTTGAGCTCATAGAAAGGCTCAAACTCACTTCCCACCTCAATGCGTGAGCTGAATGTATCAATCTCACAATGCTTCCATGTCTATGGAAGCTCCAAGCTCCAATCTGTCGCCGATGTAGCCGTTACAAAGCTTGCCGAGAAGAGGGAAGATGTTGTACACAGAGGGTTGATCTGTAGAGGAACTGTGGACTGATCTGTGAGCAGTAGGAAGATCCCGAGAGCTCTCCTGCAAGCCTCTGTATGGCTGCCCACAAGCCTCCTCTATTTCTTTGCTCAGATCTGTGACCTCTCCGCCATAGCCAACGAGTTCATTGCGAAGCCGTCCATCTACGCTCTCACACCTGTTGCTCTGATACCAATTGAAGGGGATCGGAGAGCACCACAGAGGGAGAGTGAGAGAGAGAAGGAGACACATGACACACATATATGGTGGGGAGACTCAAAGAGTGAGCAGCCCCCTATACACTTATGCTATGTATAAGGTATACAAGTCAGTGGGCGCACAGACTCTGGCCGGCCGGGCAAGGCACATGCGCCTATACCCCAACAATGAGCAGGCTACTAATGATGTCCATATGCTTGTTAACTACCTTGTTTCTAGGCTTCAACAAGCCATGGGCAATCCATCCCTCCAAAGTGAAGTGCAATGGCAGCTTCATGCTCATGGATTCGCCAAACTCCCCACCATGAAGAGAGAGTACCTAAGAAGCCTCCTTGTGAGACTTCCAAAAGAGGCCTCTCTCTGATTCGGGAAGAAGAAGAGGATCCGTACGAAGGGTTCAAAAATCTACTACTTGATGACGCATATCCTTCCCAAAGGAGAACTCAAGAGCCTCCACCGAAAGAACGAGAAAGAAGTGAGTCTCCTGCCACCTGGACGGAGATGGCTCCACAAAGACGGCGGACAAAACGCTCTCCATCACCTCCTAAACGGAGAAGACCATCGCACACTTCTCCACACCATAATTCAAAGAGGGATGGCAGAAAACAAGAGAAGAAAAAGGCGAGAAAGAGGTCACCCTCTTGTCCATCTTCTTCATCTTCTTCCTCTTCTGAAGAAAGTGATGGTGCAGACAAGGAAGACCAAGGCAAGAAAAAGGCAAGAAAGAGGTCACCCGCTTCTCCATCTTCCTCAAATTCTTCCTCCTTTGAAGAAAGTGATGGTGCAACTTTCAAACCACCAAAAAGAAAAGGCCATTGGAAATCCTATGCCACATGTAAGAGGTCGTCCAAGCTCAAGAAGTCCAAAGAGGGATGAAAGAACATCTCTTCCTTACCTACGATGGCACCTTTGGTGCTACGGACAAAGTCTTGGCCGTCATCCAACAATTTGATGCGGTGTTTGGAGAGGAGGGCTTCACGGAGTCCTCTAAGCTACGCCATGTAGCTATGCATTTTCAAAAGTCTGCCAGGCAATGGTGGTCTAGCCTACGGGCAAACGATGAAGCTCCACGAACATGGAAAGCTTTAAGAGCTTCCATCATGAAGTAGTTTTTGGCTACTGATGCCAAAGACAAAGTACTCACCGAATGGTGAAGCTTGAAGCTCTCTCCTTACGAATCTATCCACAAATATGTAGACAAGTTTTGGGACTTACATCTCAAAGCCATTGTCTTCAAAAAGATGGATTTTGGAGAGCAAAAACAACAATTTTGTGCGGGCTTAACTGAAGATATGGGGGAGTATGTCAACTCCCAAAGGCCATGCACCATATCTGCGGTCATACACCATACCATGGTGGCTTCACAAATCAATTTCCAAACAGGGGCTAAGAGAAATCTTAAGCCCACAGAGAAGAAGGACCGTAACAATAGCCTAAGGGGAAGGACAATGTCCAAAAGTCTCCTAAAGGCAACGCCAACAACAACAAAGCTAAGGAGAAGGGAGTTTATAAAGGCAAAAATAAACTCTCTCCTGAAGAGCTTGAGCGTTATCATAAAGATAACCGTTGTTTCAAGTGCGGGGAGCAAGGGCATGCTTATTGTGCTTGCCCCCACAAGAATACATGAAACGAGCCTCCTAGAGCTACCTTGGTTGAGATCCAAGAAGAGGAAGCTCACCACAAAGGATCTCCTCTATGCCATGCTTGGGGAAATGTAAGAGAACATGATGCTTCTATTCTCTTTGACCCTAGTTCTACTCACAATTTTATATCCACAGAGTTGGCCAGAAAGCTAGGTATCCAAGCCTATGAGATGGGAGATTTCCTACCCACCGATGGTGCTTTCAAGGGGCAAGAAGCTTCAGTCACTCCCTTAATTGGGAAATTGAGGCTTCATGTCCAAAGCTATGTGGACAAAGAGGACTTGTTTATCTCTCCTCTCGAGCACAAAGGATGTAATCCTAGGGGCACCATGGTTTGATCACATGGCTTCCAATGTTAAATTCCTTGAAAGGAAAATCTACTTTAGGTTCAGGGAAAAAGATATGTACATAGATGCTAAGGAGTTGGGTAACACCATACCCATTGTACATACGCAAGCTTTTAATAAGTAATAAAGAGCTCTATTTTCGTGTACATGATTTTTGTTAAAGATTCTCAAAATGAACCTAATGCTTAGCAAAAGAAAATATAAATAATCACAAGGAATTAGAGTTATCCAATTTTCTCAAGGGATTTCAAGATGTTTTATTGAACGACATCCCTTGTGAACTACCTCCTAAACGAGGCAATGATGACCATGCAATTGAACTTCTCCCATGAAGTTCACCGCCTAATAAACCTCCTTATATAGTTTCTCAAGCTCAACAAGAGGAGATTATGCGGCAAGTGCATGAGTTAGTTGAGAAGGTATGGTTAGGCCTAGTTCATCTCCACTTTGTTCACCCGTGTTATTAGTGCAAAAGAAAGACGGCACATATCGTATGTGTGTCGACTATAGAGCACTAAATAGGATCACTATCAAGAATAGGTTTCCCATTCCACGGGTAGAAGACCTATTTGATAAGCTACAAGGGTCGACCTACTTCAGTAGGATTGACCTAAAAAGTGGCTACCATCAAATAAGGATAGTTGATCAAGACATTGTAAAGACCGCATTTTGCACTAAGTTTGGTCTTTACAAATACATTGTCCTGCCTTTTGGCTTGACCAATGCACCAGCCACATTCAACCGCTTGATAAAGAAGCTATTCAGGCCTCACTGAACCTTTACTGGAGTGTTCTTTGATGATATCATCATCTACTCTAATTCACTAAACGAACACAAGCAAAACCTCTAGGTAATATTTCAAGTCTTACGAGAGAATAAAGTTTATATTAACGAAAGAAAAGTGATTTTTTCTTACAAGAGATTTAGTATTTAGGTCACATTATCTCTCAAGATGGCATCCAAATGGATCCATCAAATCTAGAGGTAATAAAAGGATGGCATAATCCAAGGAATCTTCATGAACTAAGAAACTTTTTATAGGTATGAGTGCATGCTATAGACGCTTCATAGAAAAGTTCTCACAAATTGCGGGACCATTACATGACCTAACAAAGAAAAACGTTAGGTATACATGGTCTGCAAAGGAGAACAATGCTTTTAAAAAGCTTAAAGTAAAGCTTATCTCTCAACCTGTGCTTACATTGCCGGATCTCTCAAAGCCATTTGAGGTCTATTGTGACGCTTGTGGTGATGGCCTTGGAGCTGTTTTGCTCCAAGAAGGGCATGCCATAGCCTATGAAAGTCAAAGGCTCGACCCTGTTGAGCAAGCTCTAGGCATATATGAAAAAGGAACTCCTTGTAGTTCTACATGTCTTAGACTGATGGAAGCACTATTTATTGGGGACTCCTTTCATTCTACGGACATATCACCAAAGCCTTAAGTACTTCATGATGCAGATCAAGCTCTCCGACAAACAAATGAGGTGGGAAAATTTCCTTTCACAATTTCATTTTCATATTGCTCACATCGCTGGCAAGCATATCATGTAGCCAGATCTATCTTCTATGATAGATGAGTACGCTTTTGATCTCGATTTTAGAGATGTCATTTCAGCCCTTGCACTAGGGAAGAAAGAGGAACCATTTACTTTACAAGATGGTTATCTTCTCTATGGTAATAGACTACGCGTTACTAACTCACTACGTGAGAAAGTAATGTATGAATCTCATGCTCCTCCTTATGTGGGGCATAGGGGGATTCGGTCTACCCTAAAAGGGATATATTTCTATTGGCCTGCCATGACAACAAATATACAAGAGAATGTTTCTAAATGTGTGGTATGCCAAAGGACGAAGTTTGATAGAGGGAAGCAACCTGGATTGCTTCAACCTTTGCCAATCCCTAGTTCGCCATGGGAGAGCATATCCATGGATTTTATCTTTGGATTGCCCAAGTCTATCCATGGGAATACGGGAATATGGAGATAGTAGATAGGTTCAACAAACAAGCTCAGTTTATACCTGTCAAAAAGACTACCAAAGCCCATCAAATGGCAACCCTCTTCATATCACAAATC
The DNA here is from genome assembly GCF_014529385.1 of Adiantum capillus-veneris. NCBI lineage: Eukaryota > Viridiplantae > Streptophyta > Polypodiopsida > Polypodiales > Pteridaceae > Adiantum > Adiantum capillus-veneris. The sequence continues at coordinate 51,759,726 of NC_140933.1, forward strand.
TTCAAGTACCATGGCTTGCCGATGTCCATAGTGTCGGATAGAGATCCTAGAATAACCAGTAATTCTTGGAAGGGTCTCTTTGAGAATATAGAGACAAGGCTAAACTTCTTTTCGGCCTATCACCCGCAAACAGATGGCCAAAGTGAAATAGCTTACCTAACGATTCTTGATTTACTAAAAGCCTAAGTAACAAAAGTAGATCAAAGGTCCCAATGAGAGAAGTACTTACCCTTGGTGGAGTATGCCTACAATAATATTGTACATACCTCCACGGGAAAAGCACCTTTCGAGGTAATTGAGGGAAGATAAAAAAGTCCCCTGCTACTTAAGGTACACGGGAAGATCTTTGCTCCAGATGAGTATAGCCGAGACCTACAAGAATCTTTCCAAAAGATTAAGGATGCTATCTCTATCTCATAGCAAAGGCAAAAGGTTGCTGCTAATAAGCACAAAAGAGCCCAAGCGTTTAAAGAAAATGATTGGGTCTTGTTTAAATTTTCCAAGGCTCAATTAAGGCACACAATGGGCAAGAATCCTACGGGACACCAAAAGTACTATGCTAAGTTAGCAAAAAGGTACTATGGTCCCTTCCAGATTCTTAGACCAATCAATGACATGGCCTATCAACTCAAGTTGCCCAGTCATTGGCTCATACACAATGCTTTTCATGTGAGCCTACTAAAGCCTTACAAAGGAGAGCCACCTAAAGAACCAACTATTGAAGACCCACTGGAGATCGAGGACCAAGAAGAGGTGTTGTAGCCCAAGTCCATTCTCCCACATGAAGACAAGGTATTGAGAGGCGATATGATTTTCCGATGGTATCTTATTAAGTTTAAGAACTATCCTTTTGAAGACGCTAGATGGATGCAAGGCATACAATTAAAGGATAACCTAAACCTTGTCAATGCTTACAATGCTTCCCTAGAGTAAGCAAATATACAAATATTTAAAAAGGAACAATTTTTTTTGTCTTATAAGACTCTCTTTTTCTTTATTGTGCACAAATGTTAAGTAGTATGCATGCTTAGTGTCATAATAATCAATATCTAATTCTCCTAAATGATTTTCTCATATTAAACTGATCATTTAATGTGGGGAAGTGCCAAGGGAGAAAAAGCTAGAATATTGGTTAAGTTAGCAGACCGGCCACAGTAGGGATCCAAAGGAGGGAAAATAGGGATCCAAAGGGGGGGCCATCTACAAAAGAGCCATGTGAAACAACGGGCTAAAAAGACCCTAAGGTTCAGCCCATTAAGACTTCCAAAATGCTAAGGTTCCAAAATTCAAAGGTTGTGTCCAAAGGTCAACCTTAGGGAAAATTGGATGCTTAGTGTGTGCCCAAAAAGTCTTTCTACATCCCTACATGGGAGGGGGCGAGCCCCAAAGCTAGGGGATGAGAGAGAAAGCCACACACACACACACAGGCTCCCTTTACACAAAGGGAATGAGGGACACATGTCAGCTCCCTAGGCCAGATGCCCACAAGGTATGCCCAATTCCTATTGGAAGACCCTTGAAGTGGACCAATGAGAATTAGGCTAGAGTAAATCTAGTTTAATTAATTTAAAAACATTTAATAAAAGAAACCAATAAGAATTAAGTGTCCTAGAAGACTATTGGGCAGTCTCCCAAGGGGTCCAATGAGCATTCAGGAGCCCCATGGCTTGCCTGATTCCTATTGGCCAGGAGGCAAAGGGGTCCAATGAGAGTTTAGTTTAATTATTTAATTATCTAAAGCTCTCACAAAAGGGGAAAGGGGGACACATGTCAGAAGGCTATCACTTATGCTGCTTAATCCCTATTGGCTTGACCTGGGGAGGTCCAATGAGGCAAAAGCCAGACTAACTTAGCAGCTAGGGCTCGCCCAAGAGAGAGAGGGGGCTGATTTTTGCTTGGCATGGACACACACACTCTCACACTTGACCATGTGTGAAGGGAAAATACTCTATCTCCTCCCAAGCTTTAATGGAGAGCTCATCACCTACTCCAAGCTTGTGAGATAGAAGCCTACATCAACACTCTCTTGGCATGTGGATGCAAATCCAACCAAGAGCCAAGCTTCAATGCATGCTCATCTTCTCTACCAAGCTAATTACTAAGCTAAGCTATGCTAATATGAGTGATTATGTGAGGAGATGTACTTCTTTCTCGTAAGATACTTCTTTTTCCTCTCAATCTACTCTCATACCCTGCTAGCTCTCACCATCTTCGAAGGTGTGTGAGGTCTTGGGTCTGAGAACGGGGATAATTCAAGTTGTGTTTGATTAAGTGTTTTGCTTGGTGTATGAAGCTTCCATCTTCATTGCACTAGCTCGTCTTGAAGGAACACAAAGAATTGTATTGTACAATGTCTCTCTTGATGGGAGAAACCATAATACAAAGCCTTTTGGAGGGGGGACCGGCTCCATGCAAATCCGGTCCTCAACTGTTGTCAATAGCTTAATTGCTCTCTCTTTTGAAAGTATTGTCGATGCTATCTAACTAGGTGTTATGCTTTTTGTTGCTCTCTCCACCCAAGCACTCTTGTAATTCTCATTAGGAATCAACTCTAATGAAATGCTCACTATGTTCATGCTAATTTCCGCTACACATAAGATTTTAGGCCATTAAATGTTACACTTAGAATCAAGTTTGCGGAGACGACGTCTTCCAAACACCAAGTAGAGCTTGTCACTCTACTATGGAAGATTGATAGGACTAATGCGTAGACATGCTTGCAGCAGCTTAGGCTCTCAAGTGCCAAATGGATTAGTCATCCATTCTGGAATGATGTCGTAGGGTAACATAGGGATCCTCTACCCGCTAGAAAAAGGACTAATAAATAGGCTTTATCTTCTCTACCCCATAGTCGAGGATGACTATGATTTCAAGAGAGAGGGAATGTCATAATAACTAATATCTAATTCTCCTAAATGATTTTCTCATTCTAAATTGATCATTTGATATAGGGAAGTACCAGGGGAGAAAAAGCTTGAATATTGGTTAAGCTGGCAGACAGGCCATAGTAGGGATCCAAAGGAGGGAAAATAGGGATCCAAAGGGGGGCCATCTGCAAAAGAGCAATGTGCATCAATGGGATTCAAATACCCTAAGGTTCAGCCCATTAAGACATCCAAAATGCTAAGATTCCAAAATTCAATAAAAAGTCCAATGGTCAAACCTTAGGGAAATTGGATGCCTTTGGAAGGCGTAAAAGTCTTTGCAAATCCCTAGATGGGAGGGGGTGAGCCCTTTTAGTAGGGGATGAGAGAGAAACACACACACACACACACACTCAGGCTCCCTTCACACAAAGATAATAGGGGACACATGTTAGTGCCCTAGCCCAGTTGCCCCCCAAGGTGCATTCAAATCCTATTGGATGGCCATAGAGGTGGACCAATGAGAATTAGGTTAGAGTACAATTAGTTTAATTCATTTCAAAACACTTGATAAAAGAACCAATAGGAATTAAGATAGCTAGAAGACTATTGGACAGTCTCCCAAGGGGTCCAATGACCATTCAACAGCCCAATGGCTTGCCTGATTCCTATTGGCCAGAAGACAAAGGGGTCCAATGAGACTTTAATTGCATTAATTAAAAACCTAAAGCTCTCACAAAAGGGGAAAGGGGGACACATGTCAAAAGCCTATCACTTATGCTTCTCAATTATCATTGGCTAAGCTTTGCAGGGTCCAATGAGGTGCCAGCATGAGTAAAATGCAAGAGGGGCCGACCAAGCGAGAGAGGGGGCTGATTTTGGCAAGGCATTATCACACACACACACACACACACAATCTCATGTGTGAATCAAAGAAGACTCTCTCTCCTTCTCAAGACTTAATGGAAAGCTCATCATCTACTCCAAGCTTGTGAGAAGGGAGGCCTACACCAACAACTCTTGGCTTTGTGATGCAAATCCAACTAAGAGCTAAGCTGCTTATCTCCTACCATGCTAATTAATAAGCTATGCTAAGCTATTATGAGTGATTATGTGAGGAGATATACTTCTTCTCGTAAGGATACTCCTTCTTCCTCTCAACCTACTCTCATACCCCGCTAGCTCTCACCATCTTCGAAGGTGTGTGAGGTCTTGGGTCTGAGACCGTGAGGGAATTGATGTTGTGTTTTATAAGTGTGTGCATGGTGCTTGAAGCTTCCATCTTCATTGCACCACCAAGTTATTGAAGAAACACGCCAAAGTTATTGGCTAACATCTCCTCCAAAATCTTTTCATACCACCTTTGTGACAATTCACTGAAAGAGGTAACCCTGTTTGGATTGAACGTATCTTCATGTCCTTCCAAAAAATAATTTCTTCTCACAAGTATCACGATAGACTTTGTAGTCTTTTTGCTCATGATCATCATCATCACACCAACTAGTCTTGCTTGGTGGGCCCTTGCCGTACATAATCTGACATATTTTGGAGCACAACTGGTTACTTGGGTAGTTGGTTGTGATTGTTGTTACCTTGGGTTTTGTTTTGGTGACATAAGAAAATGAGTAGAATCTACTGATAGTAGGCACCAATGAAAGTTCAACTTGGGACTTGATGAGCATTGGAAATAAGCAAGTTGGTTCCCATAGTACTCCATATAGGACAAAGAGCAACTAAAGGGGGTAATTGAATTGAGCAAAAGGGTTGCAACTTAACCTACTTTGGTAGTTATTTGCAGATTGCACCATTCAACCTAGTAATATCGACCATTTAGTCTCTAGATCGTGGAACCATCTTTGAAACACCCATCTTATTCTGAATCAAGCATAGTCAATTAACAGACTATAAAAAACTAACTACACTACCGACCTGATAATTGTGTATGAATGTCATCCAATTGTGCAAGCTGTGGACAATGTTTGAGTCAAGCTACAAAAAAGCAATGTGAATAGTTAAACATATCGTCTTGCAATGAAATGTCACGTACTAAAACTGCAAATTATACAGTGCACGTCATGCAGAGGTGCCATACAAAAGTATGGTGGAGAGCTGGCATTGTGGTCTCTCCAAATATTATAAGAAACGAAAATCGTGCCCTGCCCCGTAGCGTTTATGTGTTGCGCCAAGCAAACGCATAGTCATGGGGTGCTGGATACAGATAATGAACCTTGTAATGTTGTCGAGTTGAAGTCGTGCTTGTGCTATTGAAATGTCCACTGTTGTGAATATATGTCCTCCCTGTCAGACACAAAACATACGTTAAGACAAATAGAAAAGATGCAAGATATAGATTAAACTTAAAGAGAAGTAGAGCTAACGTTATGTTCTACATCATAGACGTATTGGACTCCTATGTAGTGCGAGAAGTGTCCTCGTTTTGCATCCTAAAACCAATGAGCTAGAGCTTCATGGCCCAGTCCTTGTTGGGCATATCCCACAATCAATGCATTTCAAGAGACGACTTTTCAAACATACATGTCAACCAAGGCAATGCCGTATGCCTTCAAGGGGATTTGACATACGGCCAAAGCAATGCGAAGATTAACGAGGCCTTTCCCTCGAGCCCCCAACTAGAAATCTCCTTGTGTTTAATTTTTCCATGTATGTGTGTTAGGGTGGTAGAAGGTGACCTCCTTGTACTGTGGGGCTAACAATGTGCTTGATTGGCTTTTGGCTGGAGAACAAATATAGCCTTCAAGAGAACGACAACGTTTTCTTCAGCGAGGTCTCCTATGGCAAATTTGCAGTGTGATGGAGCAAGGGGCCATCATCATGTATGCCTCCACACTGGTCCCTTGTCTTACAAAGTGGTGGGCTTCTCATCCATAGACGAGAACAACATGACAGTTGCCTCTGTCCACTACCCTTCTCGCTGCAGGGGCATCACCTTGACATACAACAGTGAAGGGGGAGTTGCGATCTTTCAATAGAAGCGCAACAACAAAATGCTTGAATACTACAACTCCTTCAAAATTTCTATAGGATCCAATGACAACAGCATTGACATTTTCTTCAGGCTTGATTAGGATAGGAATTTCTACCGTCTGCATTGTCAATGGTCTCTTAGCATCACTGCAAAAAAATGTGTTGAATGAGCCTGCGAAGGCAATGAGTTTTGGTGATTCGACTCCAGATTAGGCCAACTGATCATTGATTGAAATCTGATATCTTCTATTTTAGTAGCACTAGAACATACGTTTGCCATGGGTTGACCGCACAAAATATTTGATCTTTGAGAGTGCTCTTCACGTCGGCAAGCATCCGAAGGACCTTCCAGCTTGATGATCTACAAAATATAAGCAAGGTTTGAAAGGTCTCTGATACTCCTTTCCGGTTATGCCCGGCTTGCAGCTGCACAAGCAAACTGCGTGGAAAAGAATTGGTGTGAATCTTGAGAATTAGGCATGGGGACCTGCTGCATATCATTTCCATGAACATTGAAGGATGGCTAAGGGCATAGGATTGTTGAATCTGCATGAGCTATACTTGGAGTGGCATAATGCTGGCCTTAACTAGTTGCACCTGTAGAAAGGAGCTGAGTAAGGTAGTTGAAGTTGGACATACTGTTGAGCTGGCCACTGGGTCTTGTTGCACATAAAGCTTCTATAATCTCTACGCGAGGAAGGTGCAGGGAGGCTTATAATTAGGTATTGATGCTTCACGACAAAAGAAGGCCGATTCCAATATGTGGATGGGGCAAACAGTGACATTGTCGACCTTGTACTGCTGAAATGAATAGGGAGGAGCTTGGCCTATAGACTCTATGTTATCGAAGAATGCTCTCGTCATGTCGACGAGGTAGGCTTTTCTTCATGGCTCTTTGCTTTCATGTGAATAGGTATAAGGTGCCAGTACCATAGATGCCACCTCCAGCACCATAGATGGGAGTTTCTCCAACACCATAGATGGGCATTGCCACTTCGAGCACCATAGATCAAAGGATGAGAAGGCAGTAGGTTGATGGTTCCATTAAAGCCATCATCACCTACGTAGTATCTTATCCTACTCTCTCCCCCCCCCCCCCCCCCCCCCCCCCCCCCCCCCTCTCTCTCTCTCTCTCTCTCTCTCTCTCTCTCTCACTAAGAGTGGCCAGAGACAAACCTGCAGACAAAGCTCCGAGCTGCTTGTGGAGAAAATCGCAATCGAGCAACGCAGACTGCTTTTTCTATGTTATTCACTTGGTAGCTTTTCACGCGTAGTTTTCATTGCGGCAATGTTTTTTTTTTGTAATTTAAATCTACTGCCACATGGTGGCTTCTACATTCAGATACTGGTGAAAGAGCCTTGGGCTCACCAAGTAAAATACAGTTTCATAGGTCCAAAACCTAATGTCTTCTATTGAGGTTATGCTTGGTTTAGTCGAGTATTTTTAGGTGCCATCTTTTTTTCTTGAAACCTTTTTAGGTTCAAATTCAGCTCTTGTATCCCCTTGATAAGGCCATCAAGAATTGGCGCTCATCCAATTTTGGAGCATTCTCATTTGGAGTAGGAGTAATCGTCTATTCATATTTTTGGTTATAATATTAGGTACGTTCATTTTGTCGGCTCGTTTCGGCCTTTTGACAATCAAACTAACATCTTTTGTAACATCTTCCCAATCTAAAGTCAACCCTAATTCCCCCTTTGGATCTTGCAAAAGTTCTAATAAACTCTTTTGTAGCCGTGGATCAGTAGTAAACTCCACAAAGACTCCACCTTCTCTAGCTTTAAAGCTGTTTTCTCTCTTGTCAACAATCACTCAAAATACTTTTCAAATTCCCACAATAACTCTAGAGCCGTCATCCTAAGTAACACCTTTTTGTTTAGGCCGTGCGGTTGGCTTACTTTATCGAGTGTGTAGCAACCTTTATCTTTTTTTCACGCGTAAGCTTGTATTGAGCTTCAACAACTTCACGTGGCCATTTCTTGCATCCCTTGCCAACTCTAGTAGCTTAGAGGTCCTTGAACTTAGTGAAAATGTGTTCATAGGAAAGGGAGTATTCCTGTGTTTTTCAAGAATCTATAGGAAGATCTATGCACAAAGTATGGCTTGGGTTCAATGCTTACCATGAGAAGAGTTCACCCCTCAAGGCTAAGCAAAATTACAAACTTCTAGAGATGCGACCTTAGCGTTTCTATGCAGACATCTCACCATACTACATCCCATACCTTCACAGATAGCTTGTCTTTGCACCACTTGTGCTAATTAGGAGCTCTGATTGCAATAATAGTGGCTTACGTGTTGGCATTTGTCTTTATCATTATGGGTATGGTTGGGTGTTTCCATTATTTGATAAAAAATAGCAACATATAATATTAAGGAGCTGGTGCATGATTCAGTAGCTCCAGAAGAAATCAAGATGGAAATAAATACAGTACCAGCTTGCTTTAAAGCATGGTTCTTTTCCCTTTGAGCATTTATTGAAAGCATTGAATCTTGTTAGTCGTGTGATGAATCTTCTTATCACATGTGCTACTCCATTATTTGAAGAAATGATGGAGGTTGCAGAGCTAGCAATGCAAGATCTTCATAAATCGGCACTTGTGTTTAGAGGTCCTTTAGAAAGACTTGTTGAATACATGTCTGAAGGGCCCTAGCAAGGCTTCATGCTTTTAGGTCCACTATATATGGGTAAAAAGAGGCTAAATGGTTGGGTTCACTTTTTGGTAAGGAAATCAAGGGTCATAACGTAAATGCAAAAGATAAGATGATATGCTATCTAAAGCATGAAAAGGAGACCGCTTTACATGAAGGATTGGGATTGGGTTACTTTTATAGCTACTATAGCACTACTATAGCTTGTTGTTTTTGATGCATTTCTAAAAGGAGAGAAAAAAAAAATACAATTGCTTGTGTTAATAAAACAAAGAAGTGTTATAAGGTAAAGGTAGTGGCTACCGTTACATTATCAAAGTAGACTTAAGTGTTGTTTGGTTTTCCATTTTGAAGGGATGGCAAATGGGTGACCACTGCACTTTTACCTTCGATTCTCTATTTTTGATGTTCATTGTTATGAAAAAGTGGCAACGACACAGTCGCATTCTTACCTTGGTAAGATAGGGGAAAAGAGTGCTCAGGTGACGGCCTGACCATCATATCATAGGGAAAGAGCGTCTTGTGATTTTTGATTATGTATTGTACTTTAACATAATCATCATGATTGATTGTGTTATCATGGGAATGTGCAAGAGGAAATAGTATTTGAACTCATGGTACAATGTAGTGTATTTCTCTTACACTCTCTCACTCTCACTCTCACTCTCAGACTCTCCCTTTTCACTCCTCTTTTCTCTTTTCTCTTACACTCTCCCCTTTTATCTTTTCTCTCACACTCTCTCACTCTGACTCTCCCTCTCACACTTCAAAGCTCTCAAGCTCTCAATCATGGATTAAAACTCTCTTACCTTTACTATTCCTCCCTCCCATTACTTTTTTTCTTCCTCTCCCTTCCTACCCTCTCGTCCACTTTCTCACAATCATCTAATCTACCTTCTCTTCTCTTCATCTTATTGCCCTCTACCTCTCCCCTCCATTTTTCTCTATCTATCTTTCCCTCCCCTCCTACCCTCCCTCCCATTCATGTCTTCTCACCTCTCCCACTATCCCAACCCCCTCTCCTCTCTTCACATACCCACCTTCTATTACTCTCTCTCTCTCTCTCTCTCTCTCTCTCTCTCTCTCTCTCTCTCTCACCCGGTGCATTTTTACTCCCTCATTTCCGCTTGTATTTTTTTTTTTTAATGCCAATTCTGGCAAGAAACCAATCCAAAGGAGTCAATCCCCAAGAGGAAATCCCAATCCACATGACTCAAGAAAGAGGTTCTTCTCTTGCAACGACATTCGTGGTTGCTGCATTTGTGATGATGGTTGCACACAGAACTTCATCAAAGGGTGAAACTAATTCAATGACCATAGAGTCACAAATTACCAATAATGACCCTTTGAGTGATCTCTTTGAATCCGTGATTGATAGTCACATTTTTTCAGGGCAAATTGATGCACATATTGTACAATACAATCACCTATTGCCAAGTATTACTCTTTATCATCTTTTGGCCAATCCAACCATTAGAACAAACAATGATTATGTGGTAGAACTCATGATCTCTATAGCCAAAAGAGGCTACCAACCTACAATGGATCATTTCATTGTGTTAGAAGCTTTCCTTGGGCAAGATTTTGTACCTTTTGATAGGCGTGGCACTTATGGGATAGAGTTGGTGATGTCCGCCATGTTTGATGACCAAATTAGATCCATTCTAGAGCTCTATTACATAGAGGAGAAAATTTTCATCGTGTGGGATGGAAATTGTCGGCTCCACACGTGGAAATATTGGGCATTGCATGAGCAGCTGGATGAATTCTCAACCCCAAAGGTTGAGTGCATGATTGTGAAGTTTGACCGTGAGGAGATAACATAATACTTATTAGTGCTCCGCATGATCAACAAGTAAGATTTTCCACATTAATTTTATTGCACTTGAATTTCAATTTTTTGCTAAATTGTCACCTTAAAAAATAGGGTCACACAAGTCCACGTGCCTCACACGACTATCTAGGACATCTTCATGATGCAAAAGCTGGCACTTGCGGGTCCACAATCCGTGTTGGACGAGTTCAATGAGGAGGATAGGGCAAAAGCTAAGAGGGCTCTTTGTGGCATGTCAATAAACCGATCAAGATAGCTTAGACTACGAAAGTCTTTGTTACCATAGCTATTGTGAAAGGTGAGTGTAATTTATACTACACATGCATTAGATGGCGTTATGGTATTTTGTTTAACAATGAATTTGTCTTCATGCTCTGTATTATAGGAGGAGTTTGATGTAATATATTGGCTCAAAATGTAGAATTTGTCAGCTAAGGATAGTAGAGACTACCTTTCAAGAGAAGCGGATTACAAAGCAAGCTATGAATTGGTGTTAAAGGAGATCGAGAACTTCATTGTTCGGAAGGGATTGGAGATAGCGGTCATCCCCAATCTCGACAATGGTGTGGACTTCTTTCAAAAGTTTATTTCATTTGTGGGTTGGGGAGAGAAGGGTTTCAAAATGCTCCCCTTCAGAGTGTCCAAGTTTGCACTGCACACATGAGTCTTGTAGAGTAAGTATCCTTTGCTTTTGAATATATTGTTTATTTTTATGATTATCCAAAGATGGTATCCAATGAAACATTGTAAGAAATGTTGTTTGGTTGACATATTGGCCAAGGGCGAGTTTTCCATGATGGAGACATCTATTCTAGCTCAAAAGAAGGTCTCCATGATGGAGGCATCTATTCCAACTCAAAAGAAGCCATTCTTGTAGTAGCTGAGAATGCACGTCTACTATTGGCAGCTGAAAAGGTGGATGTAGTAACATTAGAGTATAAAATCATTTATATGAGTGCAATGTTGCTAATGCTTGAAGTGTAGGGGTGTATTGAGCTTGGTGAAGAAGATGGAGGCCGAGAACTCAATGGTGAAGAAGCTCCATGCATGTGCCGCACGATTATGGCCTATCTTTTGGAGAGGCAATGCAGGCTTTTTGACAAGACCACTTTGGGCAAGGCCACCAGCATGGCCCGATAGTGTGTACGCTAGGGGGAGGCTATAAGATAGCACGGTTGGGTGGAGACTAGCACACGCATTACCACCACACTTTCAGTGGTATCAGAGCTATTTTTGGAAGGAGGCGAAAAGCGGGTTGCATGTGCGTGTGACGCACTGCTTCTCTCCCACATTCTATATACAGCGGCGTCTCAACAAAAGGAAGACAGGCATAGTTTTCAGTGCGAAGCACGCGGTCAGATAATGGCAACCGACCACGAACGCCCCACATATTCCCTCCACAGCACAGTGGGCGACCAAGGCAAACTCAACCGGCAACTCGACAGCACCGTTGGTTGTGCGCATAGGAAGGCCTGCTTAACCCTTGCATGAAGGAGGGTTGAACCAACCCCATGAGGGTAAGAGGCCAACACTTTACCATTAAGCTATTGACCCTTGTTGTGTATACCAAGGAATGATAGCGTACTTGTGTTGAAAGGAAAGCTAAAAGGAAACGGAAAGCTTCAAACTTCAAGGAAGTAGTTTCACCCTTCCTTTTCACTTCTTGGAGGAAGGCAAATTTTCCTCCAAAAATTCTTTTTTCCTCAAGGAGGTAGCTTTAAAATGAGCAAAAGCCTTTACAAAAACGACGAGTTTTTGTGAAGAGGCAACAAAGGTGTTCTTATGACGAATGACACGTGAAGCGCTACAATTTCCGCAAGGCGAAGTTCGCATGCAACACAAATTGCGGAGCATACAAAACACAAAGACTTCAATTTTACAAGGTACAAGTTGACGTTTTCTCTCTCTTTACATTAGTGTGTGTTTACCATGGCCAGTGAGGATATCCCACCTACACACACTTTTGATTTTGAGCACGTAGATCAAAATCAGGGCACTACGGGTGCTGCTGACACTAATATGCATGATGTTGATGATCTAGGAGATCATGGGCTTGTAGATATGGCTTCTTTCAAGACTTTGGAACATCGCCAAAGCGTACTTGAAAGCAACCTCTCTGTACTCAATGCAAATGTTACCAATCTTACAGAGTTACTTGTGAAGTCTATGAATTCACAGACGACTCAAGGAGCCACAAGTGACATGGTTCAAGGGAACCAAGCTCGCAAGACTCAAGGAGTCCAAGAGACGAGTGATGAAGAAGATGCTGAAGGTAGCAATGCATTACTTCATAATATCACCATTCCTGAGTTTCACGGGGAAGAGCGTGATCGCAACAAGGATGTGGTCAATACGTTCTTACACAAATGGAGGGATATTCATAGATTGAGACACACCCCATATATAAAGACGGTTGTGGAAACAAGTCTATCTCTTAAAGGCAAGGCCTATAACTGGTGGATGACATTTCCAATAGATGCTCGTCCTCCGTCTTGGACTGCGTTTCAAGCTTCTTTCTCCAAAGAGTTTTGGATTCCAATGAAGAAGATAAGAATTGGTTAGCATGGGATGCATGACGCATGTCTGGCCTCTCTCACACAGTACCTTTCAAGTATCGAGAAATCATATTAAAACTAGAAGGTCTAGATGAATTCCAAAAGATACGGGGTTTTAATAAGGGTCTTGACAAAGACTATCGTCTTCATGTTAAGACCCAACATCCAAAAACTTTGGAAGAAGCCATCAGTCATGCCCAAAGATATGATGATGACCAAGAGAGGAAAGGAAATGTTCCCTACTCTAAGAATACTTTTGCTAAGAGCAATGTGGCTAAGAGCTAATGGCGAGGTAGATCTCCCACACGTTCCAAGAGGAATAGGAGACAATCTACCTCGATACGCCCACAAGAGGTTAAGAAGCCAAAGCACTCACGAGATACTCCACGTGGGTCTCTCACGTGGGTCTCTCAGCACTGTCAATTTTGAGCGTGCGAAGAAACACAATTTGTGTTTTAGATGTCTTTCGGACCAATATAACAAGAAAGATTGTCCTCTTCTTCAAGGCAAAGAAAAGGCCATGCACACGGTGCAATGCCTCACATTAGATTCATCTCCTAAATATTGTGTTGTAAAGGTTCTTCATATGGAAGAAAAGCACAAGTGTTGTGTACCTGCTTCACTGTGGCAGCCCACCTTTGGACCCCATAATTTGATTCACATTCATGGCACTATTAACGGACAACGTGTTCGTATTTTAGTGGATGATGGTGCATCTCATAACTTCTTGAACTATAAGCTAGTTAAGGAATTGAAGCTTACTTAGACTCCCTGCTCTCACAAGTATGTGGTGGAGCAAATGTCTGGGAATGATAAAGAAGTATGGGACACGGTAGTTCAAGGGGTTGAGCTTATTGTTCAAGATCATACGATGATCCTTGACTTCCAAGTTATGAACATGGACCATGCTGATGTAGTCTAAGGACGAGAGTGGCTACATGGTTTAGGAAACACATTGCACACTAGTTATGAACACAACTCCTTATCCTTAATGGCCAATGGTAAACATGTGCTTTTCCTTGGTGAGATAAATATACCATCTGCACCTCTTATATGTACAGCCGAGCTTTCTATTTTTCAGAAAGAAGATTTAATAGATGAACTCTTTTTGTGTTACTACTTGTCTCCAAGTCTTGATTCTCAAGAGCAAAGTGCGGTGAATTCTAGTAATGCTATGCAAAGTGCAATGAAGTCAACAATTTCATCACCAAAACTGAGATCATGAATAGTACATCTACATCCACAAATTTGACTACAAGTCCAAGTCCAACTAGTGCGGATACAGACAAGAGATTCTTCTTGATCCTAGGTACATAAAGTGCATCAACAAGTGTGAAAGAACTGCCATTTGCAGCAATAAGCACAATCTTTCCAACTCCCTGAATCGGATAAGAGGCATTGTTGGCACAAGTGACTGAATTCCCATGAGGGACAGACTCGAGAGAGGTGAACAATTCACGATGTGAGGTAATGTGCTTTGTAGCACGCCTATCGAAATACCACACGTTTGAATCTGTAGCAAACTGACAAGCATGCATCATGGACAACAGGATTGTAAGTGCACTCTGCGCTAAAAGCCCATTCTGCATCAACATCAGCATCACAGTTTCCTTTCACGGAAGACTCAACAATGGCTGCATTTGTAGTGGAACCAGCATTTGCGGTGGAACCACCCTCTTTCTTCTTAGCTTCTTTGGCCTTCAACTTAGGACACTGCTTGATCAAGTGATCATTTGCTTTACAATAATGGCAACGCATCTTCTTTTTGCCCTTATCACCAGAGTTTCCAGACGAATTACTGCGATAAGCATTAGGAACAATATTTTTGCCACTCGCAGCAAAACCATAAGAAGTGGCTGCATTGCTGTTACCACCCTTTCTTTGAGAAGCAATAAAAGCCTGTTCAACTGCACACTACCTAGTCCTGTTTTTTCTAGAAAGTGACTCTTGCAACAATAATGTGCATAATGCATGAAACTTGACAACTTCTGGATTTCCTTGGGTCATAAGTCTCCAAGTACTAGCAAAAGTCTAGTAAGAATCTGGTAAGGCATAAAGAACAGTCTGCACAAGGGAACTGTCTGAAATGACTTCACCTGCAGAAATAAGTTGCTCATTGATATCCTTGACACTAGCAAGGAAAGTGTCCATATGATCTTCCTCATGCATAATCTTCGAATCTAACTCTTTATGCAGCAAAGCAATTTTAGCCTCATTGCCACTTGCATAAAGACCAGCCAAAATATCCCAAGCTTGTTTGCAGATTTTGCTGAACGGATGTGAGGAACAATGGTGCACTTCACAGACAACGCAATCAATGCATGAGCTTGCACATCCTTTACATCCCAACGAGCTTGTTGTGCCATAGGCAAAACAACTCTTAAAGCAGCAATTCTTGCAGCAAGACTTGCAACATCCTCAACATCGCCTGCATCCTCAAAACCAGGACGTACATCAATGCCCTACACAATATTCTAGACACCCTTTGACACAAGAACGTGTTGCATCATATAAGCGCACATATGGTAATTCTCCCCATCCAACCTATCCTCAGCAACAAACATCTTGAACACATGTGTGTTGTTGTTGTCAGCCATGGTAAATGCTACACCTGATGTGACAACTATCCGAAAATAGGAGAGACGGAGCGGGAACAACACGTGCTATGTAGCACAAATCGTAGAAGACTGTAAGGCACCTGTTATGCAAAAAACGGCATTGACAGTAACTCTGTAGCTTGTGCAGCACTGCCTGTAGTGGAAACGAAGGCCGAAATGAGCCGAATAAAAAATCTGAGCAGACTGAGCTCTACGAGCATACCCGAAATATATGTCGACCTGCGAACGCTTGTCAAACCTCACTGTAATCGAAGAAAGTGAGGAGGCATGTGGTGGAGCAGTTTACGACTAAGCCCGGGAGGACGCAACCTGCTCTAATACCAATTGTTGGAATTAGGGTTACAGAGAAACGCACACGGCTTGGAGAAGACGAAGGAAGCTCAAGGCACACAATAGAGAGTGTGTTACTTAGTGTGTAATGAAAGATAGATAGCCCTAGAGAGATGGGCGTATATACAATGCTCGGGGAAAAAACCTCCTAAAGAGGGAAAGAATGCCCCGGCGGTCCTAATGTGTTCACACACATCACTACCACATGTATATGGTAACAGCATGTCTGGCCTTTCTCTCACACAGTACCTTTCAAAGTATCGAGAAATCATATTAAAACTAGAAGGTCTAGATGAATTCCAAAAGATATGGGTTTTAATAGGGGTCTTGACAAAGACTATCGTCTTCATGTCAAGACCCAACATCCAAAAACTTTAGAAGAAGCCATCAGTCATGCCCAAAGATATGATGATGACCAAGAGAGGAAAGGAAATGTTCCCTACTCTAAGAATACTTTTGCTAAGAGCAATGTGGCTAAGAGCCAATGGCAAGGTAGATCTCCCACACGTTCCAAGAAGAATAAGAGACAATCTACCTCTCCATGCCCACAAGAGGCTGAGAAGCCTAAGCACTCACAAGATACTCCACGTGGGTCTCTCAGCACTCTCGATTTTGAGCGTGCAAAGGAACACAATTTGTGTCTTAAATGTCTTTTGGACCAATATAACAAGAAAGATTGTCCTCTTTTGCAAGGCAAAGAAAAGGCGATGCACACGGTGCAAAGCCTCACGTTAGATTCATCTCCTAAATATTGTGATGTAGAGGTTCTTCATATGGAAGAAAAGCACAAGTGTTGTGTGCCTGCTCCAATGTGGCAGCCCACCTTTGGTCCCCATGATTTGATTCGCATGCATGGCACTATTAACGGACAACGTGTTCGTATTTTACTAGATGGTGGTGCAACTCATAACTTCTTGAACTATAAGCTAGCCAAGAAATTGAAGCTTACATAGACTCCCTGCTCTCACAAGTATGTGGTGGAGCAGATGTCTAGGAATGATAAAGAAGTATGGGTGATGTTAGTTCAAGGAGTTGAGCTTATTGTTCAAGATCATACGATGATCCTTGACTTCCAAGTTATGAACATGGACCGTGCTGATGTAGTCAAAGGACGAGAGTGGCTGCATGGTTTAGGAAACACATTGCACACTAGTTATGAACACAACTCCTTATCCTTTATAGCCAATGGTAAACATGTGATTTTACTTGGTGAGAAAAATATACCATCTGCACCTCTTATATGTACAACCGAGCTTTCTATTTTTCAGAAAGAAGATTTAATAAATGAAGTCTTTTTGTTTTACTGCTTGTCTCCAAGTCTTGTAAATTCTCAAGAGAAAAGTGCGGTGAATTCTAGTAATGGTATGCAAAGTGCAATGAATTCTACTGATAAACAAAGTGTTAACAAATCTAACGAGCAAAGTGGTCTCTATTTCAATTCTATAGAGCAATATGCAACTGTTGTAAAACAAACATTGCAAGAATTACAAGATTCTCCATCCCAGCATAACTCTAGTTTACTTTCTCCTTTTGCACGGTAAAAGCTAACTTACTTACTCACAGAGTATAGTGATGTGTTCTAAAGTGATTTAACACCGGGTTTACCCCCTACATGTGATGTGCAGCATGGCATAGATGTCTTGCCAGGCACTAAACCGGTGAGTAAACCACCTTATCGTATGAGTGCTAAAGAAGCCAAGGAGGTTGAAAGTCAATTGGCTGACTACCTCGCTCGTGGTTTTATTAGACCTAGCACTTCGCCTTGGGCATCACCAATTCTATTGGTAAAAAAGAAAGATGGTACTATGCGCATGTGTGTAGATTATCGCGGATTAAATGCGATAACCATCAAGAACAAATATCCTCTTCCTCGAGTGGATAGTTGTTTGATCAACTCCACGGGGCAAGATAATATGCAAAGATAGATCTTCGTTCAAGATACCACCAGGTGCGTATCCTACTGCAAGATATCTCCAAAACTGCCTTCAGAACACGGTTCGGGCATTTCAAATTTTTGGTTATGCCTTTTGGCCTAACCAATGCTCCAACTACATGTATGACACTCATGGATAGTGTCTTACATCCCTATTTTGGAAAATTTGTTGTGGTTTTTCTTGATGACAAATGGCTTACTACTCAAATGGACTTGAAGGGTCGTAAAGCTAGATGGGCCAAAATCCTTCAAGATTATGATTGTACGCTATGATATCGCAAGGGGCGATATAATGTAGTAGCAGATGCACTAAGTCGGATGCCTCAGATTAATTCACTTGCTTTCACGGAAATAAAGAGTGGATTTTTAGATTCATTATGTGGCAAGTGTGCACAAGATCAATCATATGCTAAAGTGTGGAGTGCAGTTTTAAAAAGGGATCCCTCACACTCACATGTCTCTGAAAAGGTAGATCAACATGTCTTTGCACGCGCAGATAAAAACTCCAACACACAGAGCTCCACCCCTACTCAGGAAGAGCTTAAGCGATGGAAGAATTTTTCCATTGATGATGGCTACTTACTTCACAAAGGTAGAGTATGTGTGCCAAAGGACTGAGACACTAGGCGCCAAATCTTATTTGAGTGTCATGATAGTCGAAGTGCTGGTCATCCAGGTATTTGTAAGACGTATGCCTTAGTTCGATGGCAATTTTATTGGCCAAGATTACATCATGATGTTCAAGAGTATGTACTAAACTGCCAACAGTGCCAAGTTAATAAGGCAGAGCGCCTCAAGGTAGGTGGCCTTTTACATCCTTTAGAGATTCCACAAGGTAAGTGGAAGAGTATCTCTATGGATTTTGTAGTAGGACTACCTACTAAAAATCGTGGCCATGATGCCATTTGGGTAATTGTAGATCTTCTCACAAAGATGGGTCGATTCATTCCCACTAAGAGTACGGTTAAGACACCGGAATTAGCATGGCTATTTATAGAGCATATATATAAACTCTACGGTCTTCCAGCTAGTATCATTAGTGACAGAGATCAAAAGTTTGATAATCACTCTTAGAGAGTTGTGTTCCAAAGTTGAAAACTAAACTTAATCTAAGTACGGTTGATCATCCAGAAACGGATGGTCAAACCGAACGAGTTAATCAAGTGCTAGAGGATATACTACGAGCGTACGTTAGCAAGAAGCAAACCAATTGGGAAGACTACTTACATATATTGGAATTTGCTTATAATAGTTCAAAGCATGTGACTACAAGGTTTAGTCCATTTATGCTTTTGTATGGATTTTAACCTAGATCACCCGTTACGGTGGGGTTGGCTAAGGAGAAGATACAACAAGCGAAGGATTTTCTCCAAGACCATTTTGACATGCTTTGAGTTGCTCGACAGAATGTTAAGCAAGCTCAAGATCGAGATAAGAAGTACGCAGATGAGCATCGTCGTCTTGCTACTTTTGAAGAAGGAGACAAGGTTTTCCTCAAAGTTCCAGAGCATTCAGAAAGTCTAAAGACGGGAAAAGTTGCTAAACTTTGACCATGCTATTGTGGGCTGTTTACCATTCTCAAACGTATAGGTCAAGTGGCCTATAAGTTAGCTCTCCCAGAGCACTCATGAGTTCATCATGTTTTTCATGTTAGCCGTTTATGAAAATAGCTAGGAGAGAATGATAATGTCGTTGACACAAATGTGTTAGTTGACCTTATCGAACCACCAAGCATTCCTCATGAGCCCGAAAAGATTTTGGATTCTCATGAGCTTCGCACGAGACATCATGTCAAATGACAGGTGTTGGTAAAATGGCTAGATAGACTTGAAGAAGGTTCTACATGGGAGAATGTCTCCGCACTTAAGAAACGTTTTCCTACGTTCGTTTTTGAGGACAAAAACGATTCTCCAAGGGGGGGTAATGTAAGGACATGGGTCCTATGGGCAAGGCCACCGGCACGGCCAGACAATGTGTATGCTAGGGGGAGGCTATAAGATAGCACAGTTGGGTGGAGACTAGCACACGCATTACTACCGCCCTTTCACAACTACTGTTGGTCTAGTGCTCAACATTGTTGAGCCCGACATGAAGGTTTTTTGGTAGATGGCCCGGCTCCATGATATCTACCCTCAACAAAAGCTAGCATCTTGATGCTTTGCAGCAAAGCGTTTGATAGATCAAACATGCAGGCATCGTACAAGCTCAACATTTCTATGTTTCCCTTGCCAGGTAGCCAGCTTGCATGCTTTGTTTTCGCAAGGTTTGTAGTCGGGATGAATGACAGATCATCCACCTCCAGCAAATTTTTTTCTCTCTTCAAGGATTGGATTTTCACATTGAACTATATGACTCGCTTTTAAAATTAGTTGACAATATCTACTTCAACAAAGTGCTTCCTGCACAGTAAGGGTATCTTACATGCCACCAACTTAGCCAACAATCCATTTGGGACAAGTTATAGTCGGATACTTTTCCACAAGCCCTCCAAGCTCGTATAGTCCTATACAAGCTTGTTGCCACTTGTTCGCTCCTTGCATAGCGCCATAGCTCACACAAACGCTTGTGCTCATCCTGGAATTTTTTATGCACTATTGCATGGTGTGAATGTGCAAGCTTTGTTCCCAATGAAATAAGCAGGAGCATTCCCTTCCCTCCATTACATTAGCAGGTCCTTTGTTGAATATAGTCCGAATAGATTTCCAATTTTCTCTAGCCTCATCAGCCATGAATCTGCTAAAATCGGTTGGGTAGTGCTCGCTTTTCAAAACACTGAATTCATCATTTTGCAGAATAAGATTTGCACTTGAGTGTCTTCTTCTTTCATCTCACAGATGGTAGTTGTTTGCATTTCTTGAAATCTGCAAAAAAAAGATCATTTAACGCTATGATGTTCACGAAGTAGTAGCAAAATTTTTTCTTATGAGGGATGACATACGTAGGATTGTAGACATGTGTTGCCATTGTTGTCCACCCCACTACCATGCGGACATGATCAAAGCGAACCTAGCTTTTTCACAAATCTCCATCCTCATCTTGTCTCATTCTATTAACCAACTTGACACCAGATCTAGGACCATCTTTGACATTTTGAACACATTGCAGCATTTGTCACAGTCAGAGGATTGCCCAGAAATAACATCCCATGGAAAAACCTATAGCCACAGCTGGTTTTTAAGTCTTATCAACTGTGACTCTGCACCAGCAATGATCCGTGTTGTAGTTGCCTCTCTCATCCAATGCTCAAACCTCGAAAAAAAAATCATGAACAAGAATTTTAACTAAGTTGCAAATACGGCAAACTCACAGACAAGGAGACAAATCAACACCTCTGTGTATGGATCAGTGGTCGCATCTCCTCCAGAACAGATAGGAGCTCTTTGCTATTAAGTTGCTCCCTATTCTCTCAAACCACCACCCTCATTACCAATTTCTTTGCAAGATTCAATTGCAAGTGCCTTGGTCCAGTTGCTAGTGATTCCAACACAACACAAGACACAAGCTCCCTCGTATGTTGAGAATTGCATATCACAAAACCCCCTTTGCTATGGGATGGTTATGGCTCTCGATGTGGATAAAAATTTGAGTCCAATTATATTCAACTAGCAGGTAATAGATAGCACAGGAACACTCTCAAAGAAGAACTAGACTTTGAACAGAGTGGAAGAAACATAGTGTTGCATGGCTGGTGCTCACCATGAAAATTGATGCAATTGAAGTTAGCAACTTCCCCGTCCAAGCACTCTCATTAGGCCGCCTGCTCATTGCATTGATCGAGGAGGAGCTATTTTTGCAAATGAGACGTTTGCCACATTTACTTCTCTTTATCAAAGCTGCATACCCCATTCTAGAATGAACAAGCTTAATCCAACAATGGCAATTGTACTTTTGTTCCATCCTTGACATCTTTGGGACACCATCCGACAAAGCGTCAAGTTCATATACACAATCCCCATTATACGCCCGAGGAACCTCATTCACCTTTTTCTTAATCAAGCACCTAGAAATCATTTGGTTCAGCTTGGGGTACTTGTGGCTATGGAGTGCAATGTACGCCATTGTACTTTGTGTTTTTTCTACCTGGTTTGAATCCGAACACATTTTTGTGATGTTACTTTTTTCTTCCAAACAAGCATCTTTTGTTTTTTGGTGGCAATCAGGAAATGAGTTTTCCTCCTTGTCAGAATTGATTCTAGTAGCTAGCCCCTTGTTCTCATTAGTTGAACCGTCAGACAAGTTCAGTATCACCACATTTGCTCTCGATGAAATATCCACAACAATTTTTGTGACCAACAATAACTTCTAGACAACGTTGAATCCAATACAAATTGAAATTGATGACCTAATGTCACACCATATTTCACCTCAGTTTCAATGTCGCCTTTTATATTCTAGGACTTACTCTTCCTCATATTTATAGCCATTTGAGAACTCAAATTCAAACTTAGTAGTCCTTGATATGTTATCCTATCACTTTTGGGCTTGTAAGAAGTTCCACGTCATCTTAGACAGAGATGATGAAAATGTTAGATATCATATTTTAGGTGATGCTTTTTTGCACCAACAAACACCCAAAATGACATTCATTGTTTGGTAGCCGCCGTCTTCTTTTTTTGTCCTTCTTTCTCTTGTCACGAATCTAAATAACCGTATGACTAATGATTTGAAACACCAATTTACAAGCGTTTCCTCCAAAAACATAAGCTACAATAACTCTATCAACTCTAAACATGGGACTACAGTGATTTCAAACGCAAGCTTCCATGCCTTTGCTGCCAAAACTTGAGATATTTTATTAGTCATAAGAATGGACAACACTTCTTTTCCTGATGAAGACATCAATTTGAACTTGCAATCCCCAGCCCCTTCATCTTCAAAACTTACCCGAAGAAAGAACACACATCATCTTCACGTTGATGTATTTCAAGCATACGCACCATTGCAGAAACGTAGGAAGGAGTCTTTCTTATCCCAATGCGAGAAAGAACTTAGAAGGACAAACAAGGAACATCATTTGGATTTGTGGACTGATGGGTCTATTTACCCAAAGGATCCTACAAGAAATGCGCCACCTCCCTTTGCTAATATCACTAACCTTTTACATTTCACAGGCGATGGCAAGGATGGGCTTCTTGGATACATTCAACATTTGGAAATGCAAGGATTGAATGCGGAAAAGCAAATCCTAGCGATGGAGAACATGCAGCTGAAGAAACTTAATGAATCATGCACTCAAAAGATTTCGTCAAACAGAGAGACAATCCAAAGCCTTGAGAAGAAGACCACAAGTTTGCGTGTGAAAGACACTGTGCTTGGGAGTCGGAAAAGAAAACGAGATCTATGTAACATAGAGAATATGAAGATTGGTAGTGGCGGCCTGAAAAAACGAAAATGAGCTTTAAGGTAACTCGAAGTTTGGTTCTGCTTTTGTATCATATATATGCTTTACACTTTCTTATTACTCATCATGACACATGGTGCTGTCTTTGAAGGACTTTGCTACATCCAAAATCAAACAGAGTAGATTCCAATGTTGGAGTAGGTTCCAACGCTAGAGTGCATTACAGACGTCTAGTTCCAAAACAAGAGATGATAACTCAGAAGAAATTGATAAATTGAAAGGGAGCTCCTTACCTCATTCATGAAGGAGAATCAGCTCGAGCCAATGGAAGTGCAAGCAATACTTGATGAGAGTGACATTTCACAGATGGAATACAGGGCTCTCTTCAAAGCATTAACTAAAAAGTCTCAAAATAAATTACAAAGAGGATCATTGCTTCCAAATCCATCACATGTAAAGGTTGCACGTTGACACGTAAACAAAGAGATGTTTGAGAAACTTGGATCACCATTCGATATTGAAACAACATTCATAGGCAAGGGGAGAAGAGAGGTACAATATAATGAGCATAACAACCTCTTTGTTGATCTTGAAGAACTGCAAAGGGTATGCAGTTCACTTCTTTGATATGAGTCGAGAGGAGTGCAATGGGGTTCTCAAGTTTGCTTTGAAGCTAAACAAGTGTGAGGTCCTGAAGAACAGAAAGCTAGAGAGAGTCACCATTACCCTCATGAACATAGCTTTGGCTCCATCAATAACCAAAGAGGACCCACGGTATTTCAATGTGCAGTCCAAAAATAATATTCTGATTTGAGGTACACTTGGTTCAATCTATAATAACAAAAATATTGCATGTATGGTTCTTGGTTTTATGTTCCTTTTTTTACATACATGTCAATAAAGAAAATTTTGAAATCCTTCATTAGATTTTTAGTCAAACCCAGATTCCTTCTATCATCAGTGACCAAAGAAATGGAGGTGTGCTTTCAATGGAAGGATTTGGTGACTACAAAGTCGAATGGCAAATGGCCATTGACTAAAAGACTCTTAAGTGCATGTACAATGTAATGGAAATGGCCTATGAGCTTTGAGAGTAGCGGAAATTAGGTGAAGCACTTTTGAGAGATTACTTTGTGAGCATAGCAGGTGAACTTAATTGAGGGTAGAAACATAAAAATGGTACCTAGTTAACTTGGCATGAACAACACTTTTGCAAGAGAGAGAGTTTAGAGAACATGACAATAGTTGAGGACCGGATTCATATGGAGCTGGTCCCCCCTCCAATAGGCATTTGTATTATAGTTTCTCCCATCGAGAGAGACTTGGTACAATACAATCTTTGTGTTCCTTGTAACTTAGGTGATGCAATGAAGAAGGAAAGCTTCATGCATCACAAGCATAACATAAACTTGAAGAAAGCATTAACTATCCCAAGGCCTCAAATACCTTGGAAGGTGGAGAGAGCTAGTGGGGAATGAGGATAGGGAAGAGGAAGAACAAACATTCCATAGGAGAAAGAAATAGTCCCTCATTTATCATTACTCTTCTTGCTAGCATACATAATAGCATAGTAATGAAGATGGAGAAGATGGCAAGCTTAAGCATTGAATCATGACTCTTGGTTGGATTTGCATTCCATAGCCAAGAGTGT
This sequence comes from Adiantum capillus-veneris, assembly GCF_014529385.1. Lineage (NCBI taxonomy): Eukaryota > Viridiplantae > Streptophyta > Polypodiopsida > Polypodiales > Pteridaceae > Adiantum > Adiantum capillus-veneris. The sequence continues at coordinate 51,784,487 of NC_140933.1, forward strand.
TGGTGTAGGCTTTCACTCTCACAAGCTTGGATAAGGAGGTGGTGTTCCTCAACTTTCACCAAGTGAGAATGGCCTTGCAAATGAGTGTGTGTGTGGAGTATATCCCCCTAGCACCCCCTTCCTTTCTTTGGGCGAAATTTCTACACGGTGCCAGCTCATTGGACCCCTCTCCCCCTAGCCAATCACATGCAGCATGCAGTCAAGTACATGGGTAGTGTTTTGACAAGTGTCCTCCTTACCCCTTAGAGAGAGAGAGCTTGAAAATATCTAGATATTTGTTGGATGGAAGTAGACGCTCATAGGACCCCTCTTTAGCCCAACCAATAGCATTCAAGCACACCATGTGGTTAAGCTTAGTGAGAGTCCGACATGTGTCCCATGTGCTCTTTTAGAATTTTCCTAACTTTGAGATTTTTATGCATAGAAGTTTCTCAAGCAACTTCCTCATTAAGTGTGTAGGTTCTCTTTTTGACTCAAGCATGTTAACCCCCCATGCATAGGAAGCTTCTCAAGCAACTTCCTCATCAAATGCACCAAGTACCTCAAGTACCTTAGTCATCAAGCATGACAAGCACCTTAGGTGGGGTTCCCACCTCAAGCACAACCTTAGCTTGCTTAAGTTTAGGTCGGGTTCCCACCTCAAGAACAACCCTAGCTTGCTTAAGTTTAGGTTGTGTTCCCACCTCAAGCACAACCTTAGCTTGTTTCAGTTTAGGTCGGGTTCCTACCTCAAGCACAACCCTAGCTTGCTTAAAGTTCCCACCTCAAGCACAACCCTAGCTTGCTTAAGTTTAGGTCGGGTTCCCACCTCAAGCACAACCCTAGCTTGCTTAAGTTCAGGTCGGGTTACCACCTCAAGCTCAGCCCTAGCTTGCTTAAGGTCAAAGGACTTTTAACACTAACCATTGGAGGTCTTTAATGAAGCTAACCCTAAGGTCTTTTAAGCTTCATTAGCTAACCTTGCTCTTTGATAGACCATCTCTCATTTGGGCCCCTTTACCATTGGCCCCGTGTTGAGATAGATCCGTAAGCACATGTCTATATTCTAACCCTTGTTCTCGTTTATTATCCCATATTAAATGATCAGTTTATTATGAGAAAATCATTTGGGTTCGTTAGATATTGGACAGCTTGCTTAAGGTCAAAGGACTTTTAACACTAACCAGTGGTGGAGGTCTTTAATGAAGCTAACCCTAAGGTCTTTTAAGCCTCATTAGTTAACCTTGCCTTTTGACAGACCATCTCTCATTTGGGTCCCTTTACCATTGGCCCCGTGTTGAGATAGATCCGTAAGCATATGTCTATATTTTAGCCCTTATTCCCGTTTATTATCCCATATTAAATGATTAGTTTAATATGAGAAAATCATTTGGATTGGTTAGATATTAGATGTATAATGACATTACCTCTCTCTTGAAATCATAGTCGTCCTTGACTATGAGGTAAAAGAGATAAAGTCATAGTCATTAGTCAATTTGTCTTAGCGGTTAGAGGATCCCTTTTTACCCTACGACATCATTCCAAGATGGATGACTAATCCATTTGGTGCTTGGGAGACATAGCTGCCGCAAGCATGTTTGCTCTTTAGTCCATCATACTTCCAAAGTAGAGTGACAATTTCTACTTGTTCTTTTTTGGGAGACGTCGTCACCACAAACATGATTTCAAGCATGCATACTTCTTAAATTTGTGCACAATAAAAAGAGAATATAAGACAACAACATTTTTCATTTAAAATGCATTTTCATATGCTTACTCTAGTGCAACATTGTAAGCATTGACAAGGTTCATATTATCCTTAAGCTGGGTTCTTTGCATCCATCTAGCATCTTTAAAAGAATAATTCTTAAACTTAATAAGATATCGTCAGATAATCTTACGGTTTCTTAATACCTTGTCTTCATGTCATAGGATGGACTCAGGTTGAAGTACTTCTTCTCGATCTTCGATTTTTGGAGGGTCTGCAACAATTATTGCTTCTTTTGATGGTGCTCCTTTGTAAGGCTTACATAGGCTCTCATGGAAAACATGGTGCATGAGCCAATGTTTGGGCAAATTTAGTTGATAAGCCATCTCATTGATTAGCTTAAGAATTTAAAAAGGACCATAATATCTGAAGGAGTACGAGCGGAAGTGCGACACGAGAGAGAGTGCGAGAAGAAGAGCACGACGATATGGTGAACTCACTCTACTGTAATGTGTAGAGCATAGTGAGTTCTTATTAGGTTTCAACAAAAGAATATGTGTACATACCTAGCAGCCTGCCCACTTACCTGGGCGACCACATTGGGCTTTATACCCCAACAACCTCCCACTTAAAGTCCAATGTGGTACTTTAAGTGTGAGAGAAGCTACTATACTGATGGCGCGAAAAAGAGCAGTGCAATCGGGTGGCCTCTGTACTCGTGCACACTCCACAAACCACGCCTCATGCAAACAAGCAAAGAACAAAACAAAGGGGGCACCACCCTAAATTAAGAGGTTTAGGGACCTCACACATAGTGCACATAGGCAAGTGAGACTTTTGGCATTATGATGGCATCAAAACATATGGCAAAACACATAGAGACGAAGCTTAGGGACCTTATGTAGCATGTATATACACAAGATATCAGCTTAACAATACAACGGCATATGATCATACATAACAAGGATATAGAGAAGCAAGCCAAGGATGGCATAACCCCTTGTCAAAAACAATCAACCCAGCAAGTAGGTATGATCCTACTAGCAACACATCAATACCTTAGAGAATGATGGCGAGGATGGTGGCCATGGAGCATGAGAGAAGACTCCTTATTTAGGTTTTAGGGCTAGTAATGTAGCATACTAGAGGGAGAGAGAGAGAGGGAGAGAGAGTAGAGCTCCATCCATAGCTCCTCGTTGTGAGCAATGTCGTCATAGCTTCATTGCTTGGTAAAGTGGGTGAAGTGTTGGTTTTTGAGTGAGAGAAGGCCTCCTTATATAGGTTTCTGAGAGGGTTTCGGATTAGGGATAAACATGCTTAAATCCGCTGATTGGGGTTACTTTTTGCTTAGGGTGGTCAACAGATTGAGGTCACTTGATATGTCACCATCAATATATTCTCTAGAGTGATGTGAGAGGGGAGGGTAAATGCTGATTTTTCTGATTGTGACACATGGGGATAAGGCCTTGACCAGCATTTAAGAGCAGGTAGGTGGCTGTTGAAACTGGAGGTTCTGCACATGTTAGGGGGGGACCTGCTGGGTCCTCCTGAATATCAAATTCTCAAAAAATCCTCAACCATGGCTTCTTTTGACATGTGTTCTTTGAAAAAATCAGCATGTCTCTTTTCAACTCAAAAGTCTTTATCCCTGTTGACTCACCTTTACCATAAGATCTTCCCCTTTTCTCCTCCTGTAACTGCATTGTGATGCCCAATCACTGCTTCTAGTAACAGTGAACTGTTACCTACCAAATACTTATGGTGCAGTAAAAAATATTTACCATGGGTAAAAAAAGTTACTGTAGGTAAAAAGTGATTTGTATTTACCATGTAGGTGAAAAATATTTACTGTAGGTAAAAAATATTTACTGTCGGTAAAAAAGTGAAAACGGAGTATACTGTGTTGTGAGTCCACACGAACATCCTCGTGTAAATTTCACTAGAAATTCACACCTAGAATGGGCTATTCTGTAAGATATAGGTTGTAGGCATGCATAAGAGCTCGTTCCCACGTATCTTCTGTTGATGGCACTTTTTACTCTTTGGTGCTTGTGAAGTAGATTTTTCTTCTCTTTCGAGATTCCTTGGACTAGAGTATCCTCATCTCCCCAACAACTGACTGTTCCTTTATTGCATCTTCAGAAGGGGTCCTAAAAAACATGCATCATATAGCCCTCCCCCTTAAGCTAGAGGTAGTTGATGCCTCTAGCTGTAGGTTGTGCTACAATAGGGTTCTCTTGAATACTTACCCACCTGGTACCAATTGAATTTGCCATGTTACTGCTTTCTTGGCTGATGCACCCTGTTTAGTCCTTTCTCATGAATAATTGTATCCATCCATGACTAACAACTGGTCTCCTAGACCCTTGAAAGCCATACCCCATCCATTGTCAATATCCGCTTTCACTGGTAGCATTCTCTTTTTTTCTTTTTTTCCTTTTTTTTTTTTTTGCCCAACCCCTCGTTGAGCATTCATGCTCAACCATAGTATTATTTAGGTAAAAGATGACTATATAGAGAGAATTATATAACATAGAGCTATAGACTGTATAAGAAAAATGATAGTATAGTGGCTATATAGATAGGATAGAGATAGAGAAAAAAGCATCTGCTACTGCATCACCCTCCAGGGTCAAATGGAAAGCTCAAAGCTCCCCCACGCATGGTGTAGAATCCACCTGGATCAAAAGTAAAGCATTGCTCATTGCCATCAACCTATCAAACATGTATATCCAAGCCTTCCTTTGCACTTGTAGGCCAATAGACAGGCCACCCTTCCAGCTCTTTATAGCACGGAGCTTCGTCACCCTGCATCCATAATCCTTCGTGTCCACTATAAGCATACTTGCCATCACTTGAGAAACCTGAATCATAAGCAGCTATCCGACCATCTGCAACAGAACCCTCCAGGGTCAAATCCACTTCAAAAAAACCTCGCCATTGACACAAAAATATATGTAAAGCAACCTCCAATAACACATGTATCCATAGCATCACATAACATAGCAAGACCCTGCCATTTGCCTCCACTTGCTGCATAGCCAAGCAAACCTGATCACTTTTCAAACCTGTATCCAAACCCTCTATAAACGTCTCCACAACCATCTCTTTATACTCAGAAACATGACCTACTAGAGCTTCAACCTGTGCAAATACCTCATCACCAACAAGGTTGACGGCACCTTCCTTTAATTGGACATGGTGTTGGGTTACCGTCACTCCTTTAATGTGCTCGTAATCAGTTATAAAGAGGCCAGCATACTTCTTTAGTACCTGCAAATAGGGTTCTCTCTCTTCTTCTAGTAGGTCCTTAGCTAGCATCTCCTCTAAGCTTGTGGCTTCTTCCTTGTTTAGAGAGTCTTGACCACCTTCTCCTTCTGGGTTTCGCAGTATTATACCCATGACTTCCAAAGAGCTAGCATCCTCCTCAGATGACTCATCCTCAGATGAAGAGCAGTTGCTTGTGCTCCATTCATCCATAGAAGTCTCCATCTCTAGGTCTTGTTGTCTACCCTGCTTCATGTCATACACAATTTTTTTGTTGCTTGCCACCTACCTTATGATTTGGTCGCAACTCAAGGGAACCTGTCTCCCAATCTTGCCTAGCTTTCATAGCCATAAGCCAAGGTCTTCCAAGGATTAGCGGATAGCCCTCCCCCTTAGTTGGGATCACATAAGCATCAATTGAGATTGCAACACCAAAAGCTGAAACCTTCACTCCATTAACCTTTCCCACAGAAGCCACCCTTACATTATTTGCCATCTTAGCTTGTAAGGAAGTTTGCTCGTTTACTTCCAAACCCAACATGTGCATTAATTTCTTTGTCATAACACAAATCTCGGCTCCACCATCTACGTACACATTGGAGACTCGCTGACTCTTAATCTCTGCATCAATGACTGGCACGATATCCTTCATGCCTCTTGCACTAATAGACCCAACTGACTTTGCCTTAGCCCTCCTGGTGCTGACCATCTTAGACCAGGTTCTATGCATCTTTGGGGAAAGGTGGAGGAGTTGCTGCCATGAAATCTTTGGTCCTTGCTTACTCACATCTGCTACCAGGTCGTAAGGTATGGATCCTACCCCAAGTGGAAAGTCTTCTACTCCTATGTGCCTCCTTCACCTACTCTTCCTTTTCTTGTCTCCTATCACTTGGGAGGAACCCTCATTCCCTTTATCCGACTCTGAAGCTTCCATTTCATCAGTTCTTTGTCTCCTAACTCTCTTTATTGGCATGGCAACAGCTTCCTCCATTTTTTCTTTTCCTTTATCCTTACCATTGTCAAGACTTATGACAGAGACAGCCCTGTCCCCCCCTCCCGATGGTAGTGGAGGGATCTCTGCTGGTGCTTGTGGTGGTGGAGGAGGGGGTCTCAATATTTGGATTGGTGGAGCCACGTGTGCATTTTGTCCATTTAGTGGCCTAGCTCGAGGAGGAGTGAGTTGCTGGCGAGGAGGCCGTCTTTGATTACCATTTCCTTGATAGCGTCGTGGATGGGGGCAATAATACATGCCGTGACCTACCTCTCCATAGTTGTAGCAAATGTACTCACGTGCTTGCCTTTGTCCTTCTTGTCTATTTCATTCATTTCCTGGCTGGGGAGCCCTTACACCTTGAACCAAATTGATGAACAGGCTCTCTAGTTGATTGGTGATTTGTTGAAGTAATTCTTGTTGAGAGGACTCTTGGTCTGTTGCTCCTGTCCCTGCTACTACCCTTGCCGTAGGTTAAGCTAGCGGTGGAGGCTCCATTCCCCCTTGTAGTTGAGCTTGGAATTTTAACTTCCTATCCTTCTCCCTTGCATAAGTCATAGCTTTATCAAAGGTATCTGGAAATTTACCTTTTACCTTTTCTCAAAGGATGGGGTAAAGCCCTGCCAGGAAACAGTCCTTCTTTAGGCATTCTGGCGCCCTTTCTCCTTCACCTAGTGATGCACACCATTTCTCCCACAGGTTGGAAAACTTTCCTTCATAGCTTCTATAGTCATTGGGTGATGTTTGGCGTAGCTCCAAGAGCTGTCTCCATATCTCCTCTGGAGGCTCATGGCGGCGAAATTCTTCGATGAAGGCCATCTTTAAGGACTCCCAGTCTCTTCTTTCTTCATGTGCCAAAGTTTGATACCATAATTTTGCACCTTCCCTCAAGACCAAAGGAAAGGCCCTTAACTTAGTAGCTTCGTCATCCCTTCCCGATACCAGAAATGCCATTTCCAAATTATCCAAAAAGTATGGAGCAACCTCCCCAGGCTTACCATAAAAATTAGGGAAGGCCATAAGTGAGAGAGTAAACAATTACACAAACAGCTCCAATTTATTTTAAAATAGAGTATGGTAATTACAATTTGGAGCTTTAGCACAACTTAGCTCAAAATAGGATGAAGATCGATACATCAAAGGAATGGTAATAGTCTAGTAAGGGTAGAATGATAGGATGAGGAGAGCGCAAGATTTCCCCAAGTCTCTCGGATCCAAACAACAGGGCTATTCTTTGCTGATAAAAGATTTTTCTATCAATACAAATATTCACACGGATATGACACACAAAATGGAAAGGAAACATGCGGGGATCATCATTCTCATTATTGGCATCCATACTTACACACAAGAGCCTAGCTTAGTTGCACCACCTTGGGACCAATGAGCCTGATCAGCCACAGAAGGTCAGCACCTCGGATCACTTCGACTCTTCTTGATGCATCTGTGAAGACGTAAGTCGTGATGGTAACACTTTGTAAAATGCTGAGCCTTTTAGCAAGCAACAATTGGATGCTATTACCATAATCAGCATGACGAATGAAAGTGACACCATTAATGTGCAGCACATCATCAACTAAGATAGTTTCCTTAGATTGAGATAACTTCTTGAAAATTAGCAGCAAAGGTAGGGCAGGGAGGCTTTTCACCCGGTCTCCAAAGCACTTTGGACAATATCCAAAGTGATCTTCACGCGGACAGGAGGTTGGCTTGGGATTGGTGGTGTCTTGATTCACAAAGTGTACTGGGAGCACTCGCATACAGGTGGCAATCTTGTAGGCAAGCCTTCGCCTCTTTGCTTCAGGAGGATTTAGGGGTGAGAGTCGTGGTTGCAAGTTGGAGGTTGAAGTTGGTTGATCACTAGCCTTTTTCTTGCCTGTAGTGGTCATGTAACCCCTTATTAATGAGATTAAGCCAAATGTTACCTTACGCTTGAGCACGCGCTGCGGCCTTGGGCCACTTAGGTGTAGAGGTGATCTTCCTCCTCTTAGTCGGCTCCTCAGGAAAGAGAGGTCTGGTGATGCTTTCTCTTCCCTTAATGTGTGTCACAGTACCTTCGTGTATGTTGATGTAGAATATTTCAAGCTCGTGTGCGTTGGAGGTTTCTGGAGCACTCATAGGTTGAGAGGAGAGGTATATTAAGCTCTTCTTCTTACTCTCCTTCGTTGGCGACGATCACGAACAAGGCATGTAGAAGAACTTACTTCTTGAATTTCAATGACACTGCAACCTGGTAACAAGACCTCGATGAAAGCTTTGAAGGCCTCTAATGCCTCCTCCTCTTTTGTTCTCCAATTTGCAAACTCCTCACGCCATTCGTCCATGTTGTAGATTGCACATCTTCATTGCTTGTAAACTGAAGGTCTGTGTAGCCCTCCTCCGTGGGGGCACCAAAATGATGGCGGGAAAAAGAGCAGTGCAATCGGGTGGCCTTTGTACTCGTGCACACTCCACAAACCACGCCTCATACAAACAAGCAAAGAACAAAACAAAGGGGGCACCACCCTAAATTAAGAGGTTTAGGGACCTCACACATAGTGCACATAGGCAAGTGAGACTTCTGGCATTATGATGGCATCAAAACATATGGAAAAACACATAGGGACGAAGCTTAGGGACCTTATGTAGCATGTATATACACAAGATATCAGCTTAACAATACAACGGCATCTGATCATACATAACAAGGATATAGAGAAGCAAGCCAAGGATGGCATAACCCCTTGTCAAAAACAATCAACCCAGCAAGTAGGTATGATCCTACTAGCAACACATCAATACCTTAGAGAATGATGGCGAGGATGGTGGCCATGGAGCATGAGAGAAGACTCCTTATTTAGGTTTTAGGGCTAGTAATGTAGCATACTAGAGGGAGAGAGAGAGAGGGAGAGAGAGTAGAGCTCCATCCATAGCTCCTCGTTGTGAGCAATGTCGTCATAGCTTCATTGCTTGGTGAAGTGGGTGAAGTGTTGGTTTTTGAGTGAGAGAAGGCCTCCTTATATAGGTTTTTGAGAGGGTTTCGGATTAGGGATAAACATGCTTAAATCCGCTGATTGGGGTTACTTTTTGCTTAGGGTGGTCAACAGATTGAGGTCACCTGATATGTCACCATCAAGATATTCTCTAGAGTGATGTGAGAGGGGAGGGTAAATGCTGATTTTTCTGATTGTGACACATGGGGATAAGTCCTTGACCAGCATTTAAGAGCAGGTAGGTGGCTGTTGAAACTGGAGGTTCTGCACATGTTAGGGGGGGACCTGCTGGGTCCTCCTGAATATCAAATTCTCAAAAAATACTCAACCATGGCTTCTTTTGACATGTGTTCTTTGAAAAAATCAGCATGTCTCTTTTCAACTCAAAAGTCTTTATCCCTGTTGACTCACCTTTACCATAAGATCTTCCCCTTTTCTCCTCCTGTAACTGCATTGTTGATGCCCAATCACTGCTTCTAGTAACAGTGAACTGTTACCTACCAAATACTTATGGTGCAGTAAAAAATATTTACCATGGGTAAAAAAAGTTACTGTAGGTAAAAAGTGATTTGTATTTACCATGTAGGTGAAAAATATTTACTGTAGGTAAAAAATATTTACTGTCGGTAAAAAATGAAAACGGAGTATGCTGTGCTGTGAGTCCACACGAACATCTGCGTGTAAATTTCACTAGAAATTCACACCTAGAATGGGCTATTCTGTAAGATATAGGTTGTAAGCATGCATAAGAGCTCGTTCCCACGTATCTTCTGTTCATGACACTTTTTACTCTTTGGTGCTTGTGAAGTAGATTTTTCTTCTCTTTCGAGATCCCTTGGACTAGAGTATCCTCATCTCCCCAACAACTGACTGTGCCTTTATTGCATCTTCAGAAGGGGTCCTAAAAAACATGCATCATATACAAGCTAATATACAAGAGATGTAGAGAAGTGATGTACTACCCTACACCTAATTGCTTGCGAAAATGCGCAAAGCTCTCTGAGGGAAGTCATTTTGTAAGTAGATCAGCAGGATTTTCTGTGGTGTGAACTTTGACAAGCTGAAGTTGCTTATCCTCGAGCATTTCCCTGATGAAATGATACTTCACATCCACATGCTTTGTCTTTGAGTGATAAACTGGATTGCGAGCCAATTGTATAGCACTTTGACTATCACAATATAACACAGGCATCTCTTTTTTGATTCCCAAATCTGTTACTAGTCAATTAAGCCAAATTGATTCTTTGCATGCCTCTGATGCTGCAACATATTCAGCCTCTGTAGTAGACTGAGTAACACAATCTTGTAATCTAGAACGCCATGATACTGCTCCACCAGCCAATGTAAAGACATACCCTGACGTAGACCTTCGGTTGTCTAAGTCACCTGCATAATCTGAGTCTGTAAAACCCTTTACACTTAGCTCTTGACTCCCATAGCATATACGCATACTCTTTGTAGCTTTCAGGTATCTCAATATTCCTTTCACTGCCTCCCAATGTTTCTTGCCTGGGTTTGACATTTATCGACTTACTACTCTTACTGCAAATGCAATGTCTGGGCGAGTAGCAATCATTGCATACATCAAACTACCCACTGCAGACGCATATGGAATCTTATCTATTTCAGCCTGTTCTTCCTCAGACATAGGACAATCTTGTTTGCTAAGTTTCACATATGGTGGCAATGGAACACTCAATGCCTTTCCCTTCTCCATATTGAAACGTTGCAAAACCTTGTCAATATACTCTGTTTGAGATAACCAAATCAACTTCTTTGATCTGTCTCTCTCAATGCGCATACCAAGTATATGACTTGCCTCACCCATGTCTTTCATGTCAAACGATTTTGCCATCTTTGACTTCAAAGCTGAAATTTCTTCCAAGTGCTTGCCAGCAATCAACATGTCATCCACATACAAAATAAGGATCAACCAACTACCATCCTTAGCCTTCTTTGTATATAGACAGTGATCGAACTCACTACGTTTGTAGCCTTGAGAAAGCATAAACTTGTGGAATTTATGGTACCATGCCCTCGGTGATTGTTTTAAGCCATAAAGACTCTTTAACAACTGGCATACCTAATCTTTCTTGCCTTTCTCAACAAACCCTTCTGGCTGCTGCATGTAAATTTCCACATCTAAATCACCATGCAAGAACGCTGTCTTGACATCCATTTGGTGCAACACCAAATCTAATATGGCAACCAATGCAAGAAAGCATCTCAATGTAGTCATTTTGACCACCAGAGAGAAGACTTCATCAAAGTCAATGCCTTGTTCTTGCTTAAAGCCCTTGGCAACAAGCCTTGCTTTGTACTTTGGCTGACTATCATGAGCGGTGATCTTATACCTGTAAACCCATTTACAGGGTAGAGCCTTTTTGCCCCGTGGTAATTTAACTAGCTTCCATGTCTGGTTTTTATGCAGAGCTGTCATCTCTGACTGCATGGCCAATTGCCAATTCTCGGAGTCCTTCATTTGCACTGCTTCCTTGTAACATGAAGGCTCATTGCAATCAGTCAACATGACATAGTTCATAGATGGAACAAACCTATCAGGAGGTCGCGTGACACGTCCAGATCTACGCACGATAGGTGGCTCAGGCTCAGCCACAGCCTGTGGTTCCAATCTATCCTGGCCTTGCTCCTCTTGAGCCCTGACATTTTGTCTTGCACGTGCAGGTCCATCTTCTTGGAAGACAACTCTTCTAATCTCCTCAACTTTCTCTGGTTTAGAATGATATTTGGCTTCATTAAAGTGAACATCATTGCTGCGGATAACCTTTCTGGATTCGGGATCCCAAAGTCTGTACCCCATCTCACCAGAATTACCATAGCCTAGAAAGATGCACTTTCTACTCTTTGGCTCAAGTTTGTTCCTAAATTCCTTTGCAACGTGAGTATATGCCTCACAGCCAAAGACTCTAAGATGCTTGTATGAGGGCACCTTGCCGGACCATACCATCTCTGGCACTGAATCCTTCTGCAAAACCTTGCTAGGAGATCTATTTACAAGATGAACAACTGTTGATACAGGTTCAGCCCAAAAACCATTTGGCAGCTGTGCATTAGACAACATACTTCTGACCTTCTCTTGTATGGTCCTATTCATCCTCTCAGCAACACCATTTTGAGGAGGATTGTAAGGAGCAGTAAGTTCACATTTTATACCTTTTGACTCACAAAAGTCCTGAAAGGCCTTTGAAACATACTCTCCACCATTGTCAGTGCATAAGCATTTAAGCTTCTTGCCACTCTGATTCTCCACAAGTGTCACAAACATTTTGAAAACACTAAACGCTTCATCCTTGTGCTTGAGAAAGTAAACCCATACTTTCCTCGAGTAATCATCTATAAATGTCATAAAGTAAGAAGCTGACCTCTGAACCAATATCAACCTGTCAAATGAACGAAGAAAGCTTCAGATTCTGCATAAATTTTGGCAGAGTCTCCTTTGTAAAATGGCTCTGGTGTACTCAAAAAACAGCTCAAAAAACAGCTCAAAAAACACTGTCTCTTTGACACTGTAAGCTGCGGATAAACCTGTCCTGCACCTGTACTGTCTCTCACTGTCCTGTCACTGTCCTGTAAGCATAGACTGTGACAATGCCTCAACGGAAGTAAAGCAAAGATGCAATCCCAACTGTCTAACTCACAGTCAATACATCCTAGCTGCCTATCTAAGGGTGCTCGAGGGATCGCTCCAAGACCTGTATCACCGAAAGGATCTCAACATTCGAGAATCCCCCAGCTCAATAAAACCTCACTCGACCCTCAACAAAGGCTGCAGTAAATCTGACAGTACATAGACTTCCCACAAAGTCATACATCCACAGATTTCCCACTATATGCTGTAACCGCTGCGGCGGTTGTTTGCTGCGTGACTCACAGCCAGCAAACCCTCAACAAACATACATCATCTCTGACAATACATCCCATGTGGAAGTACTTGCAATGTCAGGATGAAATCTGGAATATCAAGCAGCAAACACAAGCTACCTGATGAACTAGTGGATGTCGCCTACAGTCTGTGTGTAGATGCGCTTGTGTCGTATGTGACACGCCTCCAAGAACTGTGAGCCGTCCTTCGATGTGTAGACAGCTACAAATCAACACTCTGGGAGTGTCGATATCCTTAGCACCTGCAGTCGTAGGCCGAAAAGCCCAAATTTGCAGAGTCGGATCTGCACCCGCCAAGACCACGTAGTCGAAAATTGCTTGCGCAGACCTTTGTCAAAGCCGAACGGTGGCTGAGATGACCTCAGAATGAAATTCTGGGGCCGTGTCTTCGCCTGTCGAATTTCACTTCAATCTGAGCTGGTGACTCTAGCCTCCTGCAGTGCTACCCCGAGCCTCTATCTGAGCTCTGATACAAGTTGAAGGAGTACGAGCGGAAGTGCGACGCGAGAGAGAGTGCGAGAAGAAGAGCACGACGATATGGTGAACTCGCTCTACTGTAATGTGTAGAGCATAGTGAGTTCTTATTAGGTTTTAACAAAAGAATATGTGTACATACCTGGCGGCCCGCCCACTTACCTGGGTGACCACATTGGGCTTTATACCCCAACAATATCTTTTTGCTAGTTTAGGATCATATTCTTGGTGGTCCATAGGACTCTTGCCCATAGTATGCCTCAGATGAGCCTTGAGGAACTTTAGCAAGACCCAATCATTTTCCGTAAAGGCTAAGGCTCTTCTGTGCTTATTAGCAGCAACCCTTTTTGCCTTTCCTGTGAGATGGATATAACCCCTTTAATCTTTGGAAAAGAATCTTTGTAGGTCTTGGCTATATTCATTAGCAGCGAAGATCCTCCCATGTACTTTAAGTAGTAAGGGACTTTTGGATCTTCCTTGTTTAACCTCGAAAGTTACTTTACCCATAGAAGTATGTACAATATCATTGTAAGTATACCCTATAAGAGGTAAGTACTTCTATCATTGAGAACATTGATCTACTTACATGACATAGGCTTTTAGTAGATCAAGAATCGTTAGATTAATTATTTCACTTTGGTCGTCCGTTTGCGGATGATAGGCCGAAAGAGAAATTTAATCTACTTCTTAGATTCCAAAAGAGATCCTTCTAGAAATTACTGGTCATTCTAGGATCTTTGTTCGACACTATGGATGCTGGAAATCCATGATGCTTGAAAATTTGAGATCTGAAGAAGGTTCCATTTGATGTGCCTTAATAGTCTTTTTGACAGGCATAGAGTGTGTTTTCTTGTTAAGCCTATCGAGTGAAACAATCCAAGTTGCTTCCCTTGATCAATTTTCAACTTTTGGTATACCACGCATTTTGAAACATACTCTTGTATGTTTACTTTTCATGGTAGACCAACAGAAATACATTTCTACTCCTTGAAGAGTAGACTATGGAATCCCTCTTTGCCCCACATAGGAGAAGTATGGGATTCATATACGACTTTCGTATTGTATGGGTGATTAACACATAGCCTATTTCCGTTTGAAAGATAACCATCCTTCAAGGTGATTGGTTCTTTTTTCTTCCCTATTGCAAAGGCTGTAATTACATACTTAAAGTCTTGGTCAGTAGCATACTCATCTATCATAAAAGATAGATCATTGTGAGTTGCTATAGACACCACATTTACCCTTGGTCATTGTGAAAGTGCATCGACCACTTGATTGTGCTTGCCAACTATGTGAGCAATATGAAATTTAAATTGCAAAAGAAAATTTCCCACCTCATTTTTTTGTTGGAGAGCTTGGTTTGCATCATGAAGTTCTTGAGGCTTTGTGATCCATTTGTATGATGAATGGAGTCCCCAAGAGACAGTGTTTCCACGTGTTTATGGCATATAAAATAGATAGTAGCTCTTTTTCGTATTTGCCCCATACTCACTTATCAAAGTTGAGTCTTTGATTCTCATATGCTATGGCATGCCCTTCTTGAAGCAAAATAGCTCAAAGGAAATCACCATGAGCATCACATTGGACCTCAAATATCGTTGAGAGATCTAATAGTGTAAGCACACGTTGAGAGATAAGCTTCTGCTTAAGCTTCTCAAAAGCTTCTTGCACTTTTGCAGTCCATGAATACTTAACGTTCTTTTTTTGTTAAGTCATGTAATAGACCTGCTACTACGAGATTAAAAAAATAATAATTATGAAGCATCTATAGTATGCACACATACCTATAAAGCTTCGTACCTCCTAGATTCCTTGGATTAGGCCATCCTCTTATTATCTCTAACTTTGTTGGATCCATATGGGTGCCATCACTAGAGATAATGTGACCTAAATATTGAATCTCTTGTAGGAAAATTTCACTTTTCTTTTGATTAATGAAAAGCTTATTCTCTCTCACAACTTGAAAGGTTACCTGGAGGTGTCGCTTGTACTCTTCAAGAGAATTTGGATGGCCTGAAGATTTTTGTCCATCATGAGTTTGAATGCGTATGGAGCATTTGTCAGGCTAAAACTTTGTAGATTATCATATAGATCTTCTACCCGCGGGACAAGAAATCTATTTTTGATAGTGATCTTAGTTAGTGCTCTATAGTCGACACACATGTGATATGTGTCGTCTTTCTTTTGCACTAAAAGCAATGTTGAACAAAATGGAGAGGAGCTAGACCTCACCATCCCTTTTTTTTCACCAATTCATGCACTTGCCTCATGATCTCCTCTTGTTGAGCTTGTGAAACTCGATAAGGAGGCTTGTTAGGCGGTGAGCTTCCTTGTAGGAGCTCAATTGCATGGTCATCATCCCTCATTTTATAGATAGCTCACTAGGGATGTCATCAATGAAAACATCTTGGAATCCATTTAGAAAATTAGACAACTCTAATTCCTCTTGATTCCCTTCATTGCAGGGATATGGTGTTCCCCAACTCATTAGCATCTATGTACATGCTCTTTTCCCTATAGGTGAAGTAGATTCTTCTTTCAAGGAACTTTAGGTTGGAAGCTATGCGGTTAAACCATGGTGCCCCAACGATAACATTCTCATGTTTGAGAGGGAAGATGAAGAAATCCTTTTTGTCCACATAGCTTTGGACATGAAGCCTTATTTTTCCGATTAAGAAAGTAACTGAGATGTCTTGCCTCTTGATAGCTCCATTGGCTTTCAATGCATCTCCATGTCGTGGGCTTGTATGCCTAGCTTAGTGGTCAACTCCATGGATATGAAGTTGTGAGTTGAACCGGGGTAAAACAAAATAAAGGCATCATGATCTTGCATCTTTTCCCAAGCATAGGAAAGGAGAAATCCTTGGCAATGAGCATCCTCTTTTGGAGCTTCAAACATAGAGGCTCTAGGAGTCTTATTGCAGGTAATTCTCTTGGGGCAAGGACGATAACCATGGCCTTGCTCCCCACCCTTAAAACATTTGTGGTCCTTACGAAAAGATTCTAGCTCTTTAGGAGAGAGTTTATATTTACCTTTGTAAACTCCCTTCTCCTTGGAACAATTGTTGTTGTTGTTGGCATAGCCTTGGTAAGAATTTTGGGCATTGATTTTTCCCTTGGCATCACTTTTGTCTTTATTTTCCATGGGCTTGACATTCCATCTAGCCCCTTGTTGGAAATTGATGCGTGAAGCAACCATGGTGTGGTGGATTACTTTGGTGATAGAACCAGGCCGTTAAGAGTTGACATACTCGGCCATCTCTTTGGGTAATCCCGCACAAAATTGTTGCTTTTGCTTGACAAAGTCTATCTTTTGAAAGATAATAGCCTTGAGATGTAAATCCCAAAACTTGTCCACACATTTGTGGATAGACTCATGAGAGAGAAGCTTTAAACTTCACCATTTGGTAAGCACTTTGTCCTTTGCATCACTTGCAAGGAATTGCTTCATGATGGAAACTCGTAGAGTTTTCCATGTCTTTGGGGCTTCACCATTGCCACGAAGGCTAGCCCACCAGTGACGAGCTGATTTTTGGAAGTGTATAGCTACATGGTGTAGCTTGGAGGACTCCGTGAAGCCCTCGTCTCCAAAGGCCGCATCAAATTGTTGGATGAAAGCCAACACTTTGTCCGTAGCACCAAAGGTGCCATCATAGGTGAGAAAAGAGATAGTCTTTCCTCCCTCTTTAAACTTCTTTAGCTTTTGTGACCTTCGCCATGCAAGGTAAGATTTGCGATGTCCTCCCCTCTTGTATTCTCTAGGAGAATAGCCATAGCTTTCATTGATAGAGGAGGAAGGTGAAGAAGAAGGAGAAGAGGGTGACCTCTTTCTTGCCCTTTTCTTACTTTGTTTCCTCTCTTCCCTTTTGGAGTGAACTATGGGTTAACCATTTCCTCTTGGGAGGAGTTGGCAATCATCTAGACTGCCATCTTCATGGAGCCACATTTTTTTGAGGAACTTAGGGAGTCCTTACTTTCGCGTTCTTTGGATTCCTCCTCTCGTATGGAAGAGAGTCTTCTTTTGGGGGTCTCACCAAGAGGCCTCCTAAGCTCTCTCTCCTCTTTGAGAGGAAAGGAAATCCCATAAGCACGAAGTTGTTGAGTAACTTCGGCTTGCAAAGAGGGGTTGCCCATAGCTTTTTGCAACCTAGTAACAAGATGATTAACAAACATGGGGGAATCATCATTAACACCTTCATGTGCAAAATCAAGGTTATCCATGTTCATTCTACTCTCTTGGTTATTGTCAGCCATGTTAATTAAACTTAGGTATTTACTTAGTGTATGCTTTGGAAATCTAAAACCTTAGTTGCTACTCCTCCTAGCCTTTGAAAATAGGCACTTAAGTATCTACACCCACGGCTCGAATTGGTTAGTTATAGAAAGTAGTGGTTAGTTATAGAGAGTAGTGGAGTGAGTTTAACATAGCGAAGTTGCTGAGGGATAGCTCCTTTCGGACTTCTTATGGCTCAATAATGGTAAAGTCGTAGGAAAGTCTAAAAAGACTCCATTATTAAGACCAAAGCTCCCGATGTGTGCACCATATCCCACATAGTGGGCTCAACAAAACCGATAATAGATCCCAATCCCACATACCCTAATATAATTAACAAAATCAAACATTAATAGGCTACTTAAGGACCTCTCTTCTTAAGCAAGAAAAGAAAAACATAATGCTCTGATACAAGTGTAATGGAAATGGCCTATGAACTTTGAGAGTAGCGGAATTAGGAAATTAGGTGAAGCACTTTTGAGAGATTACTTTGTGAGCATAGCGGATGAACTTAATTAAGGGTAGCAACATAAAAATGGTACCTAGTTAACTTGGCATGAACAATACTTTTGCAAGACAGAAATTTTAGAGAACATGACAATAGTTGAGGAGCGGATTCATATGGAGCCAGTCCCCCCTCCAATAGCCATTTATATTATAGTTTCTCTCATCAAGAGAGACTTGGTACAATACAATCTTTGTGTTCCTTGTAAGCTAGGTGATGCAATGAAGATGGAAAGCTTCATGCATCACAAGCATAACATAAACTTGAAGAAAGCATTAACTATACCAAGGCCTCAAACACCTTGAAGGTGGAGAGAGCTAGCGGGGAATGAGGATAGGGAAGAGGAAGAAGAAACATTCCATAGGAGAAAGAAATAGTTCCTCACTTACCATTAATCTTCTTGCTAACATGCATAATAGCATAGTAATGAAGATGGAGAAGATGGAAAGCTTAAGCATTGAAGCATAACTCTTGGTTGGATTCTCATTTCATAGCCAAGAGTGTTGGTGTAGGCTTTCGCTCTCACAAGCTTGGAGAAGGAGGTGGTGTTCCTCAACTTTCACCAAGTGAGAATGGCCTTGCAAATGAGTGTGTGTGTGGAGTATATCCCCCTAGCACCCCCCTTCCTTACTTTGGGAGAAGTTTTCTACATGGTGCCAGCTCATTGGACCCCTCTCCCCCTAGCCAATCATATGCAGCATGCAATCAAGTACATGGGTAGTCTTTTGACAAGTGTCCTCCTTACCCCTTAGAGAGAGAGAGCTTGAAAATATCTAGATGTTTGTTGGATGGAAGTAGAAGCTCATTGGACCCCTCTTTAGCCCAACCAATAGCATTCAAACACACCATGTGGTTAAGCTTAGTGAGAGTCTGACATGTGTCCCATGTGCTCTTTTAGAATTCTCCTAACTTTGAGATTTTTATGCATAGAAGTTTCTCAAGCACTGTAACATTTAATGGCCTAAAAACTTGTGTGTAGCGGAAATTAGCATCAACATAGTGGGCATTTCATTAGAATAAATTCCTAATGAGAATTACAAGAGTGCTTGGGTGGAGAGAGAAACAAAAAGCATAACACCTAGTTAGATATCCTGAACAATACTTTCAAAAGAGAGAGAAATTCAGCTATTGACAACAGTTGAGGACCGGATTTACATGGAGCCGGTCCCCCCTCCAAAAGGCTTTGTATTATGGTTTCTCCTATCAAGAGAGACATTGTACAATACAATTCTTTGTGTTCCTTCAAGACTAGCTAGTACAATGAGATGAAAGCTTCATGCACTAAGCAAAATATTTATCAAACACAACATCAATTGTCTCCGGTCTCAGACCCAAGACCTCACACACCTTCGAAGATGGTTAGAGCTAGTGGGGTATATGAGTAGATTGAGAGGAAGAAGGAGTATTCTTACAAGAAAGATGTACATCTCCTCACGTAATCACTCATATTAGCATAGCTTAGCTTAGTAATTAGCATGGTGGAGGAGATGAGCATGCATTGAAGCTTGGCTCTTGGTTGGATTTGCATCACAAAGCCAAGAGTTGTTGGTGCAAGCCTCCCTTCTCACAAGCTTGGAGTAGGTGATAAGCTTTCCATTAAAGCTTGAGAAGAGAGAGAGAGTCTTCTTTACTTCACACATTGATTGTGTGTGTGTGTGTGTGTGTCAATAATGCCTTGCAAAAATCACCCCCCCCCCCCCCCCCCCCTCTCTCTTGGTCAACCCTTGCTATTTGCTCATGCTACAGTCTCATTGGACCTCCCTAGGGCTAGCCAATGGTAATTAAGCAGTATAAGTGATAGCCTTCTGACATGTGTCCCCCTTTCCCCTTTTGTGAGAGCTTTATGTAATTAATAAATGCAACGAAACTCTCATTGGACCCCTTTGCCTCCCGGCCAATAGGAATCAGGCAAGCCATTGGGCTGTTGAATGTTCATTGGTCCCCTTGGGAGACTGTCCAATAGTCTTCTAGAGAGCTTAATTCTCATTGGTTCTTTTATTAAGTGTTTTTAAATTAATTAAACTAGATTTACTCTAGCCTAATTCTCATTGGTCCACCTCCAAGGCCATCCAATAAGAATTGGGTACACCTTGTGGGCATCTGGGCTAGGGAGCTGACGTGTGTCCCTCATTCCCTTTGTGTAAAGGGAGCTTGTGTGTGTGTGTGTGTGTGTGTGTGTGTGTGTGTGTGTGTGTGTGTGTGTGTGTGTGTGTGTGTGTGTGTGTGTGTGTGTGTGTGTGTGTGTGTGTGAGTTTCTCTCTCATCCCCTACTCGCAAGGCTCGCCCCCTCCTATGTAGGGATTGATAAAGACTTTTGGGACACACACAAAGCATCCAATTCCCCCCATGCTTGACCTTTGGACACAACCTTTGAATTTTGGAACCTTAGCATTTTGGAAGTCTTAATGGGCTGAACCTGAGGGTCTTTTAAGCCCATTGTTTCACATGGCTCTTTTGCAGACGGCCCCCCCTTTGGATCCCTATTTTCCCTCCTTTGGATCCCTACTGTGGCCGGTCTGCTAGCTTAACCAATATTCTAGCTTTTTCTCCCTTGGCACTTCCCCATATTAAATGATCAGTTTAACATGATAAAATCATTTAGGAGAATTAGATATTGATTATTATGACATTACCTCTCTCTTGAAATCATAGTCGTCCTCGACTATGGGGTAGAGAAGATAAAGCATATTCAATAGTCCATTTCTTCCCTATGTTACCCTATGACATCATTCCACAATGGATGACTAGTCCATGTGGCGCTTGAGAGCCTGAGGCTGCCGCAAGCATGTCTGCACATTAGTCCTATCATTCTTCCATAGTAGAGTGACAAGCTCTACTTGGTGTTTGGGAGACGTCGTCTCCGCAAACTTGATCTAAGCATGCATACTACTTCATTTTTGTGCACAATAAAGAAAAAGAGAGTCTTATAAGACAAAAAAATTGTTCATTTTTAACATTTTGTACATTTGCTTACTCTTGGGAAGCATTGTAAGCATTGACAAGGTTTAGGTTATCCTTTAATTGTATTCCTTGCATCCATCTAGCATCTTCAAAATGATAATTCTTAAACTTAATAAGATATCGTCGGATAGTCTTACCGCCTTTTAGTACCTTGTCTTCATGTCGGAGAATGGACTCGGGCTGCAGCACCTCTTCTTGGTCCTCGATCTCCAGTGGGTCTTCAGTAGTTGGTTCTTAAGGTGGCTCTCCTTTGTAAGGCTGTAATAGGCTCACATGGAAAGCATTGTGTATGAGCCAATGATTGGGCAACTTGAATTGAGAGGCCATCTCATTGATTGGCCTAAGAATCTGGAAGGGACCATAGTACCTTTTTGCTAGTTTATCATAGTACTTTTGGTGTCCCGTAGGATTCTTGTGCCTTAATCGAGCCTTGGGAAATTTTAATAAGACCCAATCGTTTTCTTTAAAGGCTTGGGCTCTTCTGTGCTTGTCAGTAGCAGCCTTTTGCCTTTGCTGTGAGATAGAGATAGCATCCTTAATCTTTTGAAAAGACTCTTGTAGGTCTTGGCTATACTCATCTGCAATGAAGATCTTCCCATGTACCTTAAGTAGCAAGGGACTTTTTGATCTTCCCTCAATTACCTCGAAAGGTGCTTTTCCTGTGGAAGTATGTATAGTGTTATTGTAGCATACTCCACGAAGGGTAAGTACTTCTCCCATTGAGATCTTTGATCTACTTCCGTTACATAGGCTTTTAGTAGATCGAGAATTGTTAGGTTAGCTATTTCACTTTGGCCATCCATTTGTGGATGATAGGCCGAAAAGAATTTTAGCCTTGTCCCTAAATTCTCAAAGAGACCCTTCCAGAAATTACTGGTCATTCTAGGATCTCTATCCGACACTATGGACATTGGCAAGCCATGGTACTTGAAAATTTGTGAAATGAAGAGGGTTGCCATTTGATGTGCTTTGATAGTCTTTTTGACAGGTATAAAATGAGCTTGTTTACTGAACCTGTCAATTATTGTCCATATTCCCGTATTCCCATGGATAGACTTAGGCAATCCAAAGATAAAATCCATGGATATGCTCCCCCATGGTGAATTAGGGATTGGCAAGAGTTGAAGCAATCCAAGTTGCTTCCCTCTATCAAATTTTGTCTTTTGGCATACCACACATTTAGAAACATACTCTTGTATGTTCACTTTCATGGTAGGCCAATAGAAATATGTTTCAATTCCCTTTAAGGTAGACTGAATCCCTCAATTCCCCGCATAAGGAGGAGCATGAGATTCATACATTACTTTCTCACGTAGTGAGTTAGTAACACATATCTATTGCCATAGAGATCTTGTAAAGTAAATGCTTCTTCTTTCTTCCCTAATGCAAGGGCTGAAATCACATCTCTAAAATCAGGATCAATAGCATACTCATCTATCATTGAAGATAGATCATTGTGAGTTGCTATGGAAACCGCATTCACTCTCGACCGTCTTGAGAGTGCATCAGCTACTTGATTATGCTTGCCAGCAATGTGAGCAATATAAAAATGAAATTGTGAAAGGAAATTTGCCCACCTCATTTGTTTGTGGGAGAGCTTGGTATGCGTCATGAAGTACTTAAGACTTTGGTGATCCGTCCGTAGAATGAAAGGAGTCCCCAATAAATAGTGCTTCCATGAGTCTTAGGCATGTAGAACTGCAAGGAGTTCCTTTTCATATATGCCTAGAGCTTGCTCAACAGGGTCGAGCCTTCGACTTTCATAGCCTATGGCGTGCCCTTCTTGAAGCAAAACAGCTCCAAGGCAATCACCACAAGCATCACATTGGACCTCAAATGGTTTTGAGATATCCGGTAGTGTAAGCACGGGTTGAGAGATAAGCTTTTCTTTAATCTTTTCGAAAGCATTGTTCTCCTTAGCAGACCATGTTTACCTAACGCTTTTTTTTGTTAGGTCATGTAATGGTCCCGCAATTTGTGAGAACTTTTCTATGAAGCGTCTATAGTATGCACACATACCTATAAAGCTTCTTAGTTCATGAAGATTCTTTGGTTTAGGCCATCCTTTTATTACCTCTAACTTTGATGGATCCATTTGGATGCCATCTTGAGAGATAATGTGACCTAAATATTGAATCTCTTGCAAGAAACATTCACTTTTCTTTCGATTAACATAAAGTTTATTCTCTCTTAAAACTTGAAATACTACCTGGAGGTGTTGCTTGTGTTCGTCTAATGAATTAGAGTAGATGATAATATCATCAAAGAACACTCCAGTGAAGGTTCAATGAGGCTGAACAGCTTCTCCATCAAGCGGTTGAATGTTGCTGGTGCATTGTTCAAGCCAAAAGGCATGACAATGTATTCGTAAAGACTAAATGTGATGCGAAATGTGGTCTTTACAATGTCTTGATCAACTATCCTTATTTGGTGATAGCCACTTTTTAGGTCAATTCTATTGAAGTAGATCGATCCTTGTAGCTTATCAAATAGGTGTTCTACCCGTGGAACGGGAAACCTATTCTTGATAGTGATCCTATTTAGTGCTCTATAGTCGACACACATACGATATGTGCCATCTTTCTTTTGCACTAATAGCACAAAGTGAGCAAAATGGAGATGAGCTAGACCTAACCATGCCCTTCTCAACTAACTCATGTACTTGCCGCATAATCTCCTCTTGTTGAGCTTGAGAAACTCTATAAGGAGGTTTGTTAGGCGGTGAACTTCCTGGAAGAAGTTCAATTGCATGGTCATCATTACCTCGTTTAGGAGGTATCTCACAAGGGATGTCGTCAATAAAAACATCTTGATACCCCTTGAGAAAATGGATAACTCTAATTCGTTTTGGTTGCTTTTATTTTCTTTTGCTAAATCATTAGGTTCATTTTGAGAATATTTAACAAAAATCATGTACACGGAAATAGAGCTCTTTATTGACTTGTTGAAAGCTGGTGTATGTACAATGGGGATAGTGTTACCCATTTCCTTAGCATCTATATACATGTCTTTTTCCCTGAACTTAAAGGAGATTCTCCTTTCAGGGAATTTAACATTGGCAGCAAGGCGATCAAACCATGGTGCCCCTAGGATTACATCCTCATGCTTGAGAGGAGAGATAAAGAAGTCCTCTTTGTCCACATAGCTTTGGACATGGAGCCTCAATTTCCCGATTAAGGGAGTGACTGAAGCTTCTTGCCCCTTGAAAGCGCTATCTGCGGTTAGAACATCTCCCATCTCATAGGCTTGTATGCCTAGCTTGGTGGCCAACTCTATAGATATAAAATTGTGACTAGAACCAGGGTCAAAGAGAATAAAAGCATCATGTTCTCTTACCTTTCCCCAAGCATGGCATAGAGGAGATCCTTTGTGATGAATTTGGTGAGTCTCCTCCTCTTGGATTTCAACCAAGGTAGCTCTAGGAGGATCATGGCGGGTATTCTTTTGGGGACAAGCACGGTACGCATGCCCTTGTTCGCCGCACTTGAAACACCGGTTATCCTTTCGATAACACTCAAGCTCTTCAGGAGAGAGTTTGTTTTTACCTTTGTAAACTCCCTTCTCTTTAGCTTTGTTGGAGTTGCCCTTAGGAGACTGTTGGACATTGTCCTTCCCCTTAGGCTCGTTGGAACCCTTGTTTTCCGTGGGCTTATTATTTCTTTTAGCCCCCATTTGGAAATTGATTCGAGAGGCCACCATAGTATGGTGTATTACCGCCGATATGGTACGTGGCCTTTGGGAGTTGACATACTCCGCCATTTCTTCGGTTAAGCCCACACAAAATTGTTGCTTTTGCTCTACAAAATCCAACTTTTTGAAGATAGTGGCTTTGAGTTGTA
Source organism: Adiantum capillus-veneris (assembly GCF_014529385.1). Classification (NCBI taxonomy): domain Eukaryota; kingdom Viridiplantae; phylum Streptophyta; class Polypodiopsida; order Polypodiales; family Pteridaceae; genus Adiantum; species Adiantum capillus-veneris. The sequence continues at coordinate 51,809,359 of NC_140933.1, forward strand.
GGTCCCAAAACTTGTCTACATATTTGTGGATGGATTCATAGGGAGAGAGCTTTAAGCTTCGCCATTCGGTGAGTACTTTGTCTTTGGCATCGGTGGCCAAAAACTGCTTCATAATGACAGCTCTTAAAGCTTTCAATGTTCGTGGAGCTTCACCGTTGGCTCGTAGGCTAGACCACCATTGCCTGGCGGACTTTTGAAAGTGCATAGCTACATGGTGTAGCTTAGAGGACTCCGTGAAGCCCTCATCTCTGAACGCCGCATCAAATTGTTGGATAAAGGCCAAGACTTTTTCCGTAGCACCAAAGGTGCCATCATAGGTAAGGAAAGAGATGCTCTTCCCTCCTTCTTTGAACTTCTTGAGCTTGGACGACCTCTTCCATGCGGCATAGGATTTCCTATGGCCTCTTCTTTTTGATTGTTCAAAGGTTGCACCATCACTTTCTTCAGAAGGTGAAGAATTTGAGGAAGGTGGAGAAGAGGGTGACCTCTTTCTTGCCTTTTTCTTGTCTTGATCTTCATCGTCTTCACCATCACTTTCATAAGAGGAAGAGGATGAAGAAGATGGAGAAGAGGGTGTCCTCTTTCTTGCCTTTTTCTTCTCTTGCTTTTTGTCATCCCTCTTTGAATTATGGTGTGGAGAAGGGTGCGATGGTCTTCTCCGTTTTGGAGGTGATGGAGAGCATTTAGCCCGCCGTCTTCGTGGAGCCATCTCCGTCGAGGTGGCGGGAGACTCACTTCTTTCTCGTTCCTTCAGTGGAGGCTCTTGTGTTCTCCTTTGGGAAGGAGATGCATCATCAAGAAGTAAATTCTTGAGCCCTTCGTATGGATTCTCTTCTTCTTCCCGAATTGGAGAGAGACCTCTTTTGGAAGTCTCACAAGGAGGCTTCCTAGGTTTTCTCTCGTCATGGTGGTTACTATTGTCAGCCATTCTAACAACTTTTAGGTGTAAACTTTTTAGATGTACTTTGGCACTTCAAGCCCTAGTTGCTACTCCTCTTTACCCCTTTAGAAAAAGCACTCAAGCTATTGTACCCCTGGCTCGAATACCATTAATTGCAAGGAATCGAAGAGAGGGTCGTTCAACACCAAAACAGCACCGGCTCCTGTCAAGCTTCTAATAGCTCAATAGTGGTTAAGCCGTAGGCAAGCCCTGTAGGACTTCACTATTAAGCCCATAGCTCTCGACGATGATGCCCCGTTAACTGCACGAAGGTAGGTGCACTACAAGGCTGAAAAATACCTATTCTACTTACTCACAGGCAATTAATAATACCAACCATTTATAGCTAGCTTGAGGACCTCCCTTCTTGAGCAAGAAAAGAGAAACCTTGTGCTATGATACCAATGTAGCATTTAATGGCCTAAACACTTGTGTGTAGCGGAAATTAGCATGAACATAGTGGGCATTTCATTAGAATAAATTCCTAAGGAGAATTACAAGAGTGCTTGGGTGGAGAGAGCAACAAAAAGCATAACACCTAGTTAGATAGCATGAACAATACTTTCAAAAGAGAGAGAAATTAAGCTATTGACAACAGTTGAGGACCGGATTTACATGGAGCCGGTCCCTCCTCCAAAAGGCTTTGTAGTATGGTTTCTCCCATCAAGAGAGACATTGTATAATACAATTCTTTGTGTTCCTTCAAGACTAGCTAGTGCAATGAAGATGAAACTCAAACACAACATCAATTGTCTCCGGTCTCAAACCCAAGACCTCACACACCTTCGAAGATGGTGAGAGCTAGCGGGGTATGAGAGTAGATTGAGAGGAAGAAGGAGTATTCTTACGAGAAAGATGTACATCTCCTCACATAATCACTCATGTTAGCATAGCTTAGCTTAGTAATTAGTATGGTGGAGGAGATGAGCATGCATTGAAGCTTGGCTCTTGGTTTGGATTTGCATCACAAAGCCAAGAGTTGTTGGTGTAGGCCTCCCTTCTCACAAGCTTGGAGTAGGTGATAAGCTTTCCATTAAATCTTGAGAAGAGAGAGAGTCTTCTTTACTTTACACATTGATTGTGTGAGTGTGTGTGTCAATAATGCCTTGCAAAAATCAACCCCCTCTCTCTCTCTTGGTCGACCCCTCTTGCTATTTGCTCATGCTATAGTCTCATTGAACCTCCCTAGGGCTAGCCAATGATAATTAAGCAGTATAAGTGATAGCCTTCTGACATGTGTCCCCCTTTCCCCTTTTGTGAGAGTTTTATGTAATTAATAAATGAAACTAAACTCTCATTCGACCCCTTTGCCTCCTGGCCAATAGGAATCAGGCAAGCCATTGAGTTGTTGAATGCTCATTGGTCCCCTTGGGAGACTGTCCAATAGTCTTCTAGAGAGCTTAATTCTCATTGGTTCTTTTATTAAGTGTTTTTAAATTAATTAAACTAGATTTACTCTAGCCTAATTCTCATTGGTCCACCTCCAAGGCCATCCAATAGGAATTGGGTACACCTTGTGGGCATCTGGGCTAGGGAGCTGACGTGTGTCCCTCATTCCCTTTGTGTAAAGGGAGCTTGTGTGTGTGTGTGTGTGAGTTTCTCTCTCATCCCCTACTCCCAAGGCTCGCCCCCTCCTATGTAGGGATTGATAAAGACTTTTGGGACACACACAAAGCATCCAATTCCCCCCATGCTTGACCTTTGGACACAACCTTTGAATTTTGGAACCTTAGCATTTTGGAAGTCTTAATGGGCTGAACCCTAGGGTCTTTTAAACCCATTGTTGCACATGGCTCTTTTGCAGATGGCCCCCCCCTTGGGATCCCTATTTTCCCTCCTTTGAATCCTTACTGTGGCCGGCCTGCTAGCTTAACCAATATTCTAGCTTTTTCTCCCCTGGCACTTCCCCATATTAAATGATCAGTTTAACATGAGAAAATCATTTAGGAGAATTAGATATTGATTATTATTACGCATAGAGCAAACTGTTTATCTATTAGGATTATCCTTTCTACGTTCAGTGGCACGGGATACCCACCACACAATCTTGTAATAACTTTCATTGCAAAAAAAGGGAACTTTGCATTCTCCTTAGAGTATTCCTTGTGGTATATTATGATCTACAAAACAATATCAAAACATTCATGGGTTATTATTCATATGCATACAATAGTGTCAAGTACTTGAATTGTTTCTAGAAACCTTTTTGTGGTTAAAAAGCCCGATGTACTGAGATAACGCCTCATCCTTGCCTTGCACTCTAGTGACTAGTCCTTGCCTTGAGCCTCCTGCTCTTCTAAGGAAACTATCATCATACATAAGAACCTCTCTGAGGCTAGGCTCTTTGTGAGAGCATCTTCAGGGTGGTCATCCATATGAACCTCGACTATCTCAATGCGCTCGCTAGCCAGTATATCCCATATCACATGATACCCGAACTCTATGTGTTTTTACTTGGAGTGAAACACGTGGTTGTTTGCTAACGCTATAGCACTTTGACTAACATAATGCAACACTAGAATCTGATAAATGCCAAGGTCTCTCACTAGATGAGCTAACCATATAGCTTCCTTGCTAGCACCAAAAACTGTAACATACTTTGCCTCTATGGTGGAAGACAAAGTGCAATCCTGAAGACTGGTCTCCATGACACAACTGCTCCAGCAAATAGGAATACATAGCCAAACAAGGATCTTCCAAAATCCACACAACCTGGATAGTTCGCATCCGTGTAACCCATTATGGGTGCATCGTTGTTCCCAAAGTGTAAGCACTTGATGTACCTTTAAGGTATCTTATAATGTGTTTCACTATCTCCCAATGCTTCCTGTTAGGATTGGCCATAAATCTGCTAACCACTCCCACTACAAAAGCAATGTCTGGACTGGTAGCTACCATGGCGTACATAAGACTATCTACTACTGAAGAACATGGCACCTTTGCCATTTCTTTCTTAGCATCAGATTTGGGAGCATCATGCTTCCTAAGTTTTGCATATGCCTGCATTGGGGTACTCAATGTAGACTTCCCCCCTTCATATTAAAACGTTGCAAGACCTTGTCAACATACATTTTTTGAGATAACTTTAGTAGTCCATATATTCTATCGCTCTTTCGGCAATGAGCATGTCATTCACATAAAGTATCAAAATGATAAATGAACCATTGTTTAACTTCCGGGTATACAAGCAGTGATCTTCTTGACTTCGTTCATAACCTTGGGACTGCATGTACTTGTCAAAATTTTGGTACCATTTCCTTAAGCCTTGCTTTGGGACACACAATGACTTATGCAGTCTACACACCAATTCTGCCCTCATAGGCTTTTCATGTTCAACCGCCAAAAAAAAAAAAATCTCCAAAGATATATGGTTCTGAGATAGCTTAGGACATAAACCCTATGGAAAAATATAGTCATGACATGTCTTGAAATGCAACTTCTCCTTGTGCCACGTGGCGCAAGGTAATGCAAGAAGAATTAGAGAAGTGGATGGTAAGGAATCGAGGATGGAGTGAAGGCAAATGCACATCTAATCATGGGGAGGAGGGGGAAACTAATTCCCCCCCCCCCCCCCTTCTCTCTCTCTCTCTCTCTCTCTCTCTCTCTCTCTCTCTCTCTCTCTCTCTCTCTCTCTCCCTCCCCCCCCCCCCCCCCCCAAGCTATCAATCTCTTCCCGCTACATACTTTTTCACCCCGTGTCTTTTGCTCGATGGTGTCGTTGTCATTGACTTCAACTGGCATTGCTACACCTCCCCAAGAGCTCCAACTTTGGATTTTGGCACTTTGCAAGATTCCAAGTGATCAAGCTTAGGTTCTACTTGTAGTCATGAGCTCTCCCATGGCCTTGACAACACAGAACGAAGGCTTAATGAGCTCAGCTACAAGCAAGAACCGGATTGAACATTGGTAGTAGAGTGTAGAGAGAGACAGTGTGTAGAGAGAGAGAGAGCATCAACCCTAGCCTAATTATGGTATGTAGACAATGGCCAAAGTGATAGGGATTGCATTTTTGACGATCACCCTCTTCATAGGCATAGGCCCCTATGGCTTTATTCTCTCTTTTGTGGTCCTATGGGTGGGATGGGTTATTGTTTCCTTCTTCACGTGGTTAATTGCCCTTGCCCTGGTTGAGATTTTCTCCTCTTTTCCTGTGAGTTTTCTTGCTCCTAATTTTGACTTTTTGAACCACAATCTCCAACTAAAGTGGGTGAGGGGAAATTGCTCAAGAAAAAAGAGAGGATCACGCTACTTATTTGCAGCTACTACCTAATCATCTTTGATGGTGATATGCAGAATAAGAGGATCATTATACTTTTGGGCAGCCCACTTAGCATGACCTTGGTGGGGTCCTTTTGCATCTTGGTGTTGTGCATGGTTGGGGTTAGTGGGTGCGATCACAAGTGTCACCTCTCATGTGCATTTTGCCTTCTCTAAGGGTCTAAGATCCTATTTGCAGGTACTACCTAATCATCTTTGATGGTGATGTTTAGACAAGAGGATCATTGAACTTTTGGGAATCCCACTTAGCAGGACCTCGGTGGAGGCCTTTTGCATCTTGGGGCTCATTTGCAGGTACTACCTAATCATCTTTGATGGTGATATGTAGACAACAGGATCATTGTACTTTTGGGAAGCCCACTTAGCAAGACCTCGGTGGGGGATTTTTGCATCTTGGTGTTGTGCATGGTTGGAGTTAGTGGGTGAGATTGCAGGTGTTACCTCTCAGGTGCATTTTGCCTTCTCTAAGGGTCTAAGCTCCTATTTGAGACACATTATCATATACAATATAACATAAGCATTTAATACGTTGTTGATACATTTCGAAGGCTTATGCAAGGTTGTGGGTCCTGCAAAACATCATACTACTCGCAAAAAGGACTCACAAGAATGGTGGTTATCTTGCCCCTCCAAGGTTATTCTTGATCATGTACATCACCCTGGCCATTATATGGGCATTCCTCAACACATTTACATTGGGCATTGTCTCTTACTTTTGCACAGCATCTGTATGATGGTAGGTAATCACTTGGGGCTTGTTTTCACACTTTTTCTCATGGAAAAATTCAAGCACCAAATTGCTCAAGCATCAGGAAAAAAATCATAGGTGAATGCACTCCCTCCACTGTATGTTTCATGGGCATGGGCTCATGGGATCTATTGTGGGATAAATGAGCACCGTAGATCTTGAGCAAACTAATCTCAAATACCATGAAGCTGCTACACTCCTACACGTCCATGTAGCTACAAAAGTTCCCTTCAAGACACCAACCACTGCAAATGAGCCCTTCCCCCAATGGTTTGTCATTATTTTACTGTGTGTGTGTGTGTGTGTGTGTGTGTGTGTGTGTGTGTGTGTGTGTATATATATATATATATATATATATATATATATATATATATATATATAGAGAGAGAGAGAGAGAGAGAGAGAGAGAGAGAGAACATATCTATGCATAGCCTTCAAGACCAAAGCATAGATGATTTCATCATTGTGAATTCTTTTGCACATATCGACATCTTGCATAGAGTCACATGCCTTCAAGCTGCAAGCATAGGTGATTGCAAGTGGAGAGACGCCCTCGGTTCGCATCTACTTAAAACAACCCAAAGCTTCCTGGCCCTGCCCTATTGGGCATATCCAAAAATCAGTGCACTCCAAGAAACAACACCCCAGACATGTAGCTCCTCAAGCACTTTTTCTGCTTTTTGAAGTGCACCACCTTTGGCATACATGTTGACCAAGGTAGTGCCAAGCACTACGTTTTTTCCCAAAAGCCCCCAATGGCTCGTGTGAGAGAGAAATGAAATGAAATGTCATACTAACGTCTTCTAAAGGCCATATTGACCTATGAGACCAGAGAGTTACATCATGGTGAATCTGATACAAGGTATGGATTAAGAGAGAGAGAGAGAGAGAGAGAGAGAGAGAGAGAGAGAGAGAGAGAGAGAGAGAGAGAGAGAGAGAGAGAGAGGCAACAAGTGTCTCACATAAGCATAGCCTGCAAGACCAAAGCATAGGTGATTTCTTCAAGGTTATTCTTGATCATGTACATCACCTTGGCCATTATTTGGGCATTCCTCAACGCATTTACATTGGACATTGTCTCATACTTTTGCACAGCATTTGTATGATGGAAGGTAATCACTTGGGGCTTGTTTTCACACTTTTTCTCATGGAAAAATTCAAGCACCAAATTGCTCAAGCATCAGGAAAAAAATCATAGGTGAATGCACTCCCTCCACTATATGTTTCATGGGCATGGGCTCATGGGATCTATGGTGGGATAAATGAGCACCGTAGATCTTGAGCAAACTAATCTCAAATACCATGAAGCTGCTACACTCCTACACGTCCATGTAGCTACAAAAGTTCCCTTCGAGCCACCAACCACTGCAAATGAGCCCTTCCCCCAATGGTTTGTCATTATTTTATAGTGTGTGTGTGTGTGTGTGTGTGTGTGTGTGTGTGTGTATATATATATATATATATATATATATATATATATACATATATATATAGAGAGAGAGAGAGAGAGAGAGAGAGAGAGAACATATCTATGCATAGCCTTCAAGAACAAAGCATAGATGATTTCATCATTGTGAATTCTTTTGCACATATCGACATCTTGCATAGAGTCACATGCCTTCAAGTTGCAAGCATAGGTGATTGCAAGTGGAGAGACGCCCTCGGTTTGCATTTACTAAAAACAATCCAAGGCAATTTTTAACGTCCCAAAAAATCTTTGTTGTGATTTCTTCATTCTATCATGTGAAATCTTGTGCTATTCCACCTCACTTTGGTTGAAAGCATCGTCTCCAAGCCAAGACGATGCTGTGTCATCGTTAAGTCAAACCCACGACCTCAGCCTTCGAACAGATCATCGACTTAGTTAAGCTAGCACACTACGACAACTACTCTACCTCCTAAGGCGCACACAAGCTAAAAAAACGAGCTTGTTGCTCCCATACATTACTCCCCACAGGGCTCGACATATGTGTGTCCGGCATTGGATCCTTTGGAATACTTTTTACTTAAAGCTCCTACTAATTCTCATTAAAAGGAATGGGTCAGAATCATGCCCCCCTTATTTAGTGGACCTTAATTTTGAGAGTCAAATGCAGGATATTTTAGTTATAAACCGCAAGAAATACCTTAGATTTTTGTTTTTGGCATGATTCTTGTTGTCTCATTAGTTCAACCTAAAAAATGAAGACCAAGAAAGTGGTTTTTTTTCCCGATTGGTGATGTAAAACACCAAAAGTAGCATCTCTAGGACTCCATACATTAGACATACTAGACTAGAGGCACTGCTTCCGACAGTGGCACCTCTCTCTCTCTCTCTCTCTCTCACACACACACACACACACACACACACACACACACATTCCTTGTGTCGCCGGGCTACCAGTCCACACTGATTGGATGCAAGAGAGTGCCACATGGTGGGGGGCTCCAAAATCTCCCCCATTATAGATAGTATAGAAAGTCTTACTAGATGATGGCTATCTTCAAAATGCGGAGTTTGAAGAAGTTCTTCCGCTACTAGTTCAATCCCCTGTACACACACATACCACCCCTGGTGCATCACACGTGCCAGACAGTCACCTCGCACTGGCAAATGTTACCAGGGTTGATTTTTGTTGAACACACTTTGCCCTTGAAAATTTCGAGATTTTATGATTTTTATGGCGTTATAGTGTTTTTTTTAAAGGTCACCTCACATTTTCACTTGTGGACACGCTTTGCCCTTGAAATTTTTGAGCTTTTATGATTTTAAGGTCATACATTGGGTCTATCCGACGATCCATTAATTAATTAGACCCTCAGATCCCTTTTCCCAGTCTGCTCAAAGTAACTGCCCGACCTTTGCCGCAGTTCCCGCCTACGCATTTGAGCCAGTTTCCATGCATGACTGCACACCCATCCCGACTCCCCACTCCTTGTTCCCCTCTCACTCCTTGTTCTCTGTGCACACGCGCACAGCCATATCGAGGGTCCACCCATTGCCTGTCCCACCAAGGCAAAGTTTCGCTCCACCCATTGCCTGTCCCACACTAAGGCAAAGTTTCGCTCGCTTGCCCTCTACCGTGCCAGGTTCATCACAGAGCACACTCTACGTGCGCCCTTGCATCCCGCCTCCCCCAACCCATCCAGCTCCTCCTCCTCGCATCGTTCCCTCCGTCGTGGGCATCCTGGATGAACCGAAGCCTCAGCCTCTGTAGGACAACGCAACAACCTCTTCTCTCTCTCTCTCTCTCTCTCTCTCTCTCTCTCTCTCTCTCTCTCTCTCTCTCTCTCTCTCTCTCTCTCTCTCTCTCTCATCGCACTAACAGCGCACGAGGGAAAAATGCCATGATTCCCACTCGAGACAAAAATCTCCCTTCGTGACATGCGTCAAGGCCACTGTTCGGGAAAAATGTGTCTCGGCTTAATATCTGAATTCCAAAAATGCCGGTCAAGGGCAAGGGGAAAAGGAGAAAAATAATGTAAAAAGCCAAGAAATAAACGTAATTTTATAGAATTTCCTCTCACAAATTCAAGGAAAGTAAATTTATATCCTTGGGAAATTGAATCTTCCCGAATAGAGACAATGCCCTCGGGAAAAAATTCTTGGAAGATCGAAAAAATTGTAGCTTTTCATAAGAAGACTGATTGTCTATCAATACAAAATGATAAAACTAGAATTTGACGTGGCATGCTCTCTCCAGTGGTGCGCCCACACCCGAAGCAGTAATATAGAGCGGTCTCTCAATGCTTGGATCAACATCCACTCTTCCAGTATGACACCTCACTCCTACCGCCAATATTCTCATATGCGTCATACGAGAAGCAACACGACAAAGAGCAATCTAAACAATTGGGATTGTGTGCCCTCCCCACGTTTGCTCAAGAAACAAGTGAAAGGGTCACGACGGCTTTCAAAAACAATAAAAAGTGATAAAATTGTTTAATATGGTATCAGTGTTTGGGAAAGGATTGCTTCACTTAATCTTGAGCCAATTGAAAATCGATACTAGCTAGCTGCAAACCATGGTAAATGAAAGAAAAATGGATGAAATATGTGAGAAAGTCATCCAAACATTTTGCAAATCTCAAAATTTCTGCTAGTATTTTCGGTTTTTTTCTTTGTGAGGAGGAAACTCGATCGATCAACAATCGCTTAATAAAAGAGACTTTCTTGAATGTTAACACTAACTGGAATCAAGCTATAGAAATGCAAGAAATGTAAAGCCATGTGAAGTTGTAAAATGAAATGTGAAATAAAAGAACTAATTAATATATGTGTGTAGAATTTATTAGAATTATGCAAGGTGAAGCTTCACTTTAGCATTCTAAAACAATAGAATGTAAAAAGAACATATGTGTGTGTGTGTAAAATTTACTAAAATGATGTAAAGTGAAATTTCACTTTAGCATTCTAAAACAATAGAATGCAAGAAAAGTAAACAGACATGATGTGAAATGAAAGATAAGTCTCCATCATGCACTCAAACCTATGAAGTCGCCCTAACCAAGCGCAACACTAAGAGTTTGTTTTAGAAAGCCAAAAACAAAGCATTTGGTTTACCCCTACAACGCTTAGCTTCTACACTTGTTATAATGGAGCTTAAAATTTTTGAGCAAGGAGAAGGCATCCACATGTCACACTCTCTGCATTTCAAAGGAAACCTAAAGAAATGCAAAAATGAAAGGTAGAAAATGAGAAGACTTCTGAGTCCTAGAAATGTAAAGTAGAAAACTTAGTACTTTGTCTATATTTATAATAGTTTTAGTTCTTGGGAAGGCCATGGAATTTCATTTCAGGCAGTGACTACTTTTGCTTTTTAAAGCCATTTGAAGGGTGGATTTACTTTGCATTTTGAAGGAACTTCCCTCCATGTGTCATGTAAGGCTATGGTCATGCGAAGCTTAGTGGTTCGTTACATCAGCTGAAAATTTTCATTAGCGTGTAGATTTTCATCGGTTTACTATGCCTAAAAGAGCATAATTTTCAAACTACGTCGGTTTGTTGCCGATCACTCCTCTTTTTCCCTCTCTATTGTTTGTGTATCACTCTCCCTCACTACTTGCTGCTACCCATGACGTTTTGAACTGTCGAGCCTGTCTTAGTTAAAATTTTTGAGGCTTATAGACGACTAAGCTTTGTGTGGCCATGTCCTAATGAACCTCCCTTTGTAGGATTGCACAAACCTTCCATGTCGTAAATGATCTCTCTCTAGCCTTACTGCTCAAAGCTCAATAGTTGCACGCATGTATCCGTGTTTTGTCTGTGTGTGTGTGTGTGTGTGTGTAAGAGAGAGAGAGAGAGAGAGAGAGAGAGACCCGTTGCCTTTGTTTGTGTGTGTGTGTGTGTGTGTATGAGAGATAGAGTTGACATGCCATTTCGTTGAGGTGTTGGAGCGTTGCAAGAAGGCCTTCCACATTTGCATTGCAATACTGAAGTGCAACGAGCTCAATGATTCAACAATAAGAGTCCAATGATTTTTTGTGGATGTCCTGCACGCATTATGTGCATGTGTGTGTATGAGAGAGAGAGAGAGAGAATGCGACGTTATTGATTGCACGATTTTGTGTGTGCTGAGAAATATAGAATGGTCCATGTGATTCATCATGTGTGTGTGTGTGTGTGTGTGTGTGTGTGTGAGAGAGAGAGAGAGAGAGAGAGAGAGAGAGAGAGAGAGAGAGAGGGCTATCACACCAGCATGAGAGAGAGGGGGGAGGGAGAATAAGCATTGGTCTTACAATCTGCAATCAACAAAGCGACGATCAACAGAATCCACAATCAAGAATCATGAATCAACATTGACATCTACAAAATCGAGAATTAACGTAATTGAAAAATTTTGATCCGACGAATCCAAGGCAGAAGGCGTGTAAGCCCAAGGCAAGAGTGGACCTCAACAGATAGCAAGGCGGATGACAAGAGGCAACTCTGGGAAATCTTTGCTATTTTTGAGGTCTTTATGTTAGATTTCTTGCTCTTGCCTTGCGTTGACTCAAAATTCAAACGCGAATCTCAAACGTCATAGGTGGGATTGCACTAAGCCTAGGTTTTTGCAAGCGCTTAAAGACAAATTAGATTTTTTGAAGCAAATCTCAAAAATTTGTAAGGGGGGTTGCACTAAATCAAGGTGAGGCACAATACTTTCTCCCAAAAACTCAAAAAGCTTACATATGAGAAATTTTAGGGGCAACTATATTATATTTGAAGGCTATTACACTCAATTTCTTTACTTTGTAGGTTTTCTCACCTTCAAATCTAAAATTTAGAGATAAATTTCAAAATCTGTAGGTGGGATTACACTAAAGCGAGGACTTTTCAATCATTCAGCTATACTATGTTTTTTCCAGAAACTTTACAAGCAAATTTACTATATTCTATGGCTATTGCACTAACCTTCTTTGTAGCTTCTCTAAACTTTAATTTAGGTTCTTCAAACTTTGGAGATATTCTCACCTTGAATTTGAAATTTAAAGTTGTGATGTTACTTTGTTAGCCTTTTTGCATCCATGGCTTTTTTTGGAGCATGGGGATGTTGTATATTCTATGTTTCTAACACTCTGACAAGTGATAAGTGAGTGCTGGTAAAAAAAAGTTTTTTAAAAAATTAGAGGTAAATCTCAAAATTTGTAGATGGGATTATATTAAACCTATGTTTTTTCCTCCAATTGTTGTGGGTGTCCTAACCTTCAAATTATATCTTGCGAGTGTGTGGCCCATCCTATGGATGGACACACACACACACACACACACACACACACACACACACACACACACACACACGCCCTTTTCTTTGCGCCCAATCCACTCTGTTTCTTGCTTTGTCTTGGTCTCCAACTCTCATCCCCTCCAAGCCCTTTCCTTATGTCACGTGGGGCAGGGGCCTCCAAGGTGTATTAGATATAGTCAAGGAATTTGTAGGTGGGATGACATTAAACCTAGGTTTTCTTGAGCACTTGCGTACGCAATAGTTTTTTGCTATTATTCAATAGTCCATTATCTATAATCTTTATAATGGAGCTTGAAAAATTAGAGGAAGGTGAGGGTCTCCACATGTCACCTTTTGGTTGATTTGCACGGCATGTTGGATCAACACCAAAATTGAGTTGTTGAGTCCCTATTGGTTGTCCTCCTTTCTATAGACACATTAAAGAGCCTTCAAAAATTACATGAAGTACTCAAAATTCAATGCAAATCAATTCTTCCCAACACGGTGATGGTGACACACACACACACACAGTGCACACACGTATACGTACACACACATGCAAGCGATGAGGCGTACAATTTTGGGTACTATAGTTTGCACGTTGTTGAAAAATGGTGGATTCGCACAATCTCTCTCTCTCTCTCTCTCTCTCTCACACACACACACACACACACACACACACACACACACAAAAGTTAACACGATGTCAAGTGCACGATTTTGACTATTTCAAATTTGTAGGTGGGATTACACTAAACCTAGGTTTTTCTCAAGCCCTTGTATACACAATAATTTTTTGCTATTATTCAATAGTCCATTATCTATACTCTTTATAATGGAGCTTGAAAAATTAGATGAAGGTGAGGGTCTCCACATGTCGTTTTCTGGTTGATTTGCACGGCATGTTGGATCAACACCAAAATTGAGTTGTTAAGTCCATGCTGGTTGTCCTCCTTTCTATAGACACATTACAGAGCCTTCAAAAATTACATGAAGTACTCTAAATTCAATGCAAATCAATTCTTTCTCAATGGCTTGAAATAGTCAAAATTGTACACCTGGCATCGTATTAACCTGTGTGTGTGTGTGTGTGTGTGTGTGTGTGTGTGTGAGAGAGAGAGAGAGAGAGAGAGAGAGAGAGAGTGAAAATCCACCATTTTTCAACAACGTACAAACTATAGTACCCAAAATTGTACGCCTGACAACATACGTGTGTGTGCACTCTGCCACTAGCAACTAGACAAAGAAAGAGAAAGAATGAAGTGGGTCACCAAAATTAGAACCAAGACCTTGATTAGGGTAGTTGTTGGTGATCACATATAGGTACGATAGGCCAACGGTGGTGCTGCGATATTTAGCAGGTTGTGAAGCAGGGGAGAGGCATTGCTTTCTTCTGGGGAACTCTTGGTAGTAGAAAATGGGTGCTCAAGGCAATGGGTGTCCATGGGTTTGCTCAAGACACTGAGTGTTTGTGCTGAGGAAAAAGAGTTGATGGCTTAGGTGGAAGCACCTGTAGCCATGACTCAACATACTATGTGTGTGTGTGTGTGTGTGTGTGTGTGAGAGAGAGAGAGAGAGAGAGAGAGAGAGACTATGTGTGTGTACGGTGTGTGTGTGTGTGTGTGTGTGTGTGTGTGTGTGTGTGTGTGAGAGAGAGAGAGAGAGAGAGAGAGAGAGAGAGGCTTTCCTTGGTAACCTGGTAGCCCTTCAAAAGTGACCCCAGAGCGTAGCACCAACCAAAACTTATCTTGCTTCAACCAATAGAGGGTCATGAAAAGCATGTTTATTGGCAAGTCATGGTTTTGATAGCATGGCACAACAAAATCAAGCTGGTAGAAATATGATACATTGTTGTTGGTTGATTAGCAAGGAGATATGGGCACTTTGAATTTATTAGAAGTTGTGTGAAGAATGAGTCGCTCGCAACCATTTGACTAAAAATACTCCATGTGCTCATTGAGAGAGAGAGAGAGAGAGAGAGAGAGAGAGAGAGAGAGAGAGCTATCCAGTCCTCAAATCAAAAGAATTGAGAAAGGGAGAAAAGGTGAAAAAAGAGATAGCAGAAATCTACTCGATGAATCTTGATCTCAAGATCTAATATGAGAGAGAGAGAGAGAGAGAGCAGGCATAGCTGTGCATTGTTATCTTGCTAGAGTGATTCCAAGGACTATAGTTCCATTCTCCTCACACGTGGGTGAGCGCACACACACACATACCTACCTATATATGTCCTAGTGTGTGTGTGTGTGTGTGTGAG